>NC_029794.2:131048091-131050671 GCF_000816755.2 Arachis ipaensis
AACTGTTTTTAATTAATTTTTTTGTTACTAAATATTTCTGATTATTAATTAGTTAATCATGGAATTATGGAATGGCTCAAGAAGAATGACAAGGTACTATTACATTGTCAGAGATATGTCTCAATTATTCCTTAATTTATTTAATGAATGAATGAATGAATAAAGTATATTTGTGTATAAATGTCTCCAATGAAGTGAATGCTCCAATAGAAACTTTCATAAAACCAGGCAATGATGTATATTGCGAATTTAATAACTTTGATGCTCCAATTTCGATATGTTTAGCTTTGACCATCTTCCTTTTTACATGGTGTACTATATTATATCAAAGTTTTAAAATAATTTCTATCACGTATATGATATGATATTCAGAACATATATTTTTAAATTGCATTGCAAGATAAATTGATATGGAAATTTTATAAAGATGATATATATTTTATTAATTTTTTCTGCAAATGTTGTAGGCAAAAATTTTGATAAGAGATATAACTACTAATAATTACAGTTTTACTAAAAAAATTTGAAAATAATATATTTTTTTTCGAATTGAACTATTTTTCTGATTTGCTTTAGTTGAACGGATTAATACTAAAATTAAGAACAAATTGAGGAAATTAGAAATTATTAAACAAACTGATATTATATGTATTTTCTGTACAAAAAAAGTTGAAATGATATAATATACATTTGTTAATTATTTGATAGATATAGTATATTTGAATAGTTGATGTGGGATAATATTAGACTACATACACCAAGAATTATAAAACAATACTTTGAGAATAAAAAAAAAGTACTCAGTAAATAATTGATTGATTTTTTCTCTAATATTTAGAATATTTTGTTAAACATGAATAATGATAGTGTGTTCCATAACAAAACAACAGAGACTACAAACACTATTAACAGGACTTTCAACAAATATAAAAAATGGAACTATATATAGTGAATTCCTATTATTGTTAATGATAATATAGGAGTTTTAACATAAAAATAGTATTTTGTTGTTTAGTTTCATATTTTATTTAATTATATGATCCATCTTATTGTATGTGTTTGGTTATTTTCTTTTATTTTTTTTGAAAAAAAAAATTCCTACTAATTGTTCATACTCTGACTAATAGAACAAAAGCTAGGTCCAATAACGTAAAAGGCCCATAAAAAAAGTAGGCTTCACAATAAACCCGACCTCTTTAAAGAGGTCAGACAATGACGTGGAGGTCCAGCTTTACTTCACCTAACGAGTAACTACCTCTTTAAATCTTTCTTATTATCTCTACCTCATTCTAACAAACTCCCAAGATAAAGAGAATATTTATCTATCAGAAAAAATAGAATTACTCTAACAAAGATAGTTATCTACTCTATATAAATATACTGGAACCCAGGTATAACTCACGTTATAATCTACTAAAAATTTGTCTAAAATCCTTGTTAACTTAAGTATTGGAGTCTCTTGCAAGTACCACCCCCACCTATTCACGAAGAACTCAGCCGGTATCTCGGTATATCAAGTCGGATGCTGCCACACAAAAAAATCTGAACCTCACGTTCAGGCCTAAATCAACATTTTAGGTAATCCCAGAACACTAATGAATCCAAATAATTTTACAATCCTAAAAATTAAATTAAAAATCATGCAAACTCTTATCTGATCTCCTAGCTAATTCATATCACATAAATATGACTCTCAATTATTATTTAAATAAACTTGATCATAGATTGCTATACTTACTACTATTGAGGTGTATTATACATCCCTCCCTGTCATTATATGCTCCACTCCATGAGATACACTAAACATGTGATGTTAATTCTGTGGTACAATCAATCTACTCACCATTATTTATTCATATTGCATGATTGACCAATTGAGAGTGTAATTATTGCACCGCACAACAGTCTCATTAAAAAAAAAAAGAAAAAAAAAAGCAAATGCTTTTGGATATGTTCCTCTCTCCCTTTCTGGTTCTCAAATCTAAATCAAAGTTTGACTACCTTTCTTTGAGGACAAAACAAACAAACCAAGCTTGTGGAGACATATATTTACCCACCACGTCACATTCAAATACACTTTGTGGCCTTCATCTAATTCTAACTATAAATAACAATAATAATAATTTAATTTTCATGCAGTATAGAATAAAGCTTGTGTTTGTAAAAGTGGGGAGAAGAAGGAGAATAAAAAAGGGAATATTTTTCTTTACATAGAGCATAGATATCCAAATTGATAGGTAATGACTAATCTAAAAGATTTAAATGGTCAATACAAAAAATAAATGTTTTTTTTTTTCAAATGTTTAGATATTTATTTAGATAATTACATTTCGAACACTTAAAACTTAATTTGAATATTGACACAAAAAGAAGGAACTTAATTTGAATATGCAAATAATGTCATTATTAGTGTTAAAAAGATTAATTTATTGCACAATAAATTTATTCTTATTTTCATATTTGAAAGCATTAAATAGTCTTATTATTTTTAATACAATCATCAAATGTGTCCCTTTCAATTTATATTACAAAATAATTAATATTTAACTATTTATCTCCAAATATGATTAAAGACTGAGC
>NC_029794.2:131050727-131051018 GCF_000816755.2 Arachis ipaensis
TTTATTTTAACATTATGTTTATTAATAAAATAATATATACTTTCATTATCACTGACCGTACTAATGATTTTTTAATATGCATTTATTTATTTATTAAAGAATATATCAATCTTTAAAATCATCATTACTGTATAAACTGGACAAAATAGGGATAAGTATTGTTTTTATCCCTAACGTTGGGAGTCATAATCGAAACAATTCTCATTGTAATTGTCGATTTAAAATCATTCTTAATGTTTTTTTTTTCGTATTAAAATCGTCCTTTTTAATAAAATTTTTAATTTTATTCAT
>NC_029794.2:131051210-131057779 GCF_000816755.2 Arachis ipaensis
GGGAAGGGGAAGGGGAAGGGGAGGAGGGGGACGGCGCCGGCGAAGCTTGGAGCTGCCGTTGCCGTCGCCGAAAGAAAGAAGAAAGGAGAGGGGCTGCGACGGGGGAGAAGAGAAGAGGGGAAAGAGAGAGGGAGCGCCGGTGGGGGGAGGACCGTTCATGCATGCTTCTGCCGCCGTGGAGTGCATCGCCGGGAAAAGGAGCCCGACGCGAGGAGGGCGGCGCGCGAAGGAAAGAGAGAGGGATCTGAGGCTGAGCTGGTCCGCGCACGCTCCGTCGCCGGTCCGCGGGTGATGGGTGGTCGAGGAGAGAGAGGGATTCGAGGGTGGAGTGCGTCGCAGGTCCTCGCACGCTCCGTCGCCGCCGCTGGTGATGGGTGGCCAAGCACCGGTGGTTCTGTATATGCTTCTTCTTCTGCTTCGCTTTTGCATCTGCTTCTTCTTCTTCTGCATCTGCTTTTGCTTGAATTTCTGCTTCTGCTTCTGTGACTGCATCTGCCTCTGCTTCTGCTTCCGATTTTGATTTACTATTTTTTATTTTATTTTTATCTTTCGTTGATTTAGTTATTGAATTTGTTGAATTTGTGTTGATTTGTTGAATTTCTGATTTCTTGATTTGTTGAATTTGTGTTCATTTCATTAATGATGTTATTTTTGGTGGTGGTGGTGGTATTGGTGTTGGTGTTGGTGTTAGTGGTGGTGTTGATGGTGGTGCTGGTGGTGGAGGTAAAAGTGCTGGTAGTGGTGATGATAGTGGTGAGAGTATTTATGTCTAAAAAATAAAAAGGACGATTTTAATAAGGAAAAAACATTAAGTATGATTTTAAATCGACAATTACGATGGAGACGATTTCGATTCTGACACCAACGTTAAGGACCAAAACAATACTCATCCCGACAAAATATATTATTAAAAGAGTAAACTACCATTTCTATCCATAAAAGTTGAAAACCCTGATATATCTACCCATAAAAGATAAAAATTACCATTTGTACCCATAAAAATTGACTTTCGCAAACAAAATTACCAAACCTTAAATAATTACATAAAATTTCCAAACTACCATTGGTGAGTCTCATCTTCTTCATCTTCATCTAAACCGTGAACCAGCATTGCCGCAGCACCCTCCCCTTTATGCACACTCTCTCTCTTCTTTCTACTCTATCTTCTTTAATCGTTCCTCTCTCTTTCTCTCCTCCCTCTTCGCACTTTTCTCCTTCATATTCTTTTCCTATTGATGTTTCTCTCATCTATGTCGTTCTTCTCTCTCTTTTGTTTATTAATGGTGGTTCTTCCTTTTGCTGTCGCGAGCTCCATCTTCTCCTCCCCTCCTCTTTTTCTTCTTCTTCTTCGGGAGATTTTTGGCTTCAGGAAGTAGCAATTTTGAGTCCTCTATTTTCTGCAACCACAACTTCTTCAACGTTGAGTTCCTTCATTTTTCAAATGTCGTATCTTCGTCTTCTTCTCTCGGGGTCGCTGCTCTCTTCTCCTCCTAGCGATGCGTTTTCGTCATCTCCTCCCAGCATCGCCAAAATCGAATTAATGTTATGTGTTATTTACAACGAAAATAGTAATCTTGAATCTGAGAAATTGACAATTTTTTGTGAAGGTTCTAAGTAATTAGGGTTTTATTTTGAATTTATGCATGTTCTATTTTTCAATTTGATCTGAGTTTGTTCTTTTTTGTGATTTTGAAAAGGATAGTGACTGGGCTATGTTGATGTTCAAGAGGTGAGAGAGGAAAAGTGAGAGAGAGAGAGAGAGAGAGAGAAAGAGAGAGAGTAGAAAAGGAGATGATGCTACGGCAATGGTGGTTTAGATGCTGCAGATAGTGAGTGAGAGTGGTTGCGTGCGTGAGAAAAAAGAAAAGGGTAGTTTGAGAATTTTATGCAATTATTTAGAGTTTGAGTAATTTTGCTTAACTAGTATTCATATGCATGAACAATTTTTGTCAAGTCATATAGTTATCAACTAATTATATACCTAGTGTTTATATTTATTTGAATAATAATCCCCAAATATTGTTGACACATACTTATACATAACAAAAAATTGTAAAACTTAGGTAGCATTTGTTTTTGGAAATTAAAATTGAGATCAAAAGATTGAGATACTAAAATTAAAATTTTAGTTTTTTCAATACATTTAAAAAATAAAAATACAAATAATTAAAATTTTTAAAAATAGACTAAAATTTTAATAATATTTTTTTTAAAATATTCCTTTTTTCAATTAACAAGTACTTTTACTTATTTTAGTTTTTATATTTATCTTAAACTAAATAGTATATTGAGACATTAGTAGTACTAAGAAATTAGCATATTTTATGATTTGTAGCTATTAATTAGTCATCATTAGTATTTTTAATTATATGAGATTACATCCAATGATGTAGAATTATACACTCTTTTTTAATGGTTAATAGTACTGACTAAATTTTAATAAAAGTGCTGACACTGAAACTTTCTCTTGAAAAATAACATAATTCAGCTTCGTACACTTTATATCAAACATAATACAAATAATTTAATTTAATATGTGTTTCTCAATCTCTTTCGGTCTCTATTTTTCATTCTCAATTTTCCTTCTAAATGCAATTTTATAGAACTTATTTTCTAGACGTGCCAAGCAAATACAAATACATGTATACAATATAAATAGGTTTAGTTATTCTATTTGTTGGTGTTTCCACACGTCCTTTTGCACAATGGGGAGTCGACCTCCTGGGACCCTTCCCGGTCGGCCCAGGTCAAGTCAAATACCTCATTGTAGCCATTGACTACTATACCAAATGGGTAGAGGCTGAACCACTAGCCACGATATCGTCCTCCAACTGCCGGAAGTTCATGTGGAGGCAGGTGATAACCCGTTTCGGCATCCCAGAGGTCGTCATCTCGGACAATGGGACCCAGTTCACCGACAAGAAGTTCATGGAATTCCTCTTTGGCCTGGGGATAAAGCAAAAGTTCTCCTCAGTAGAACACCCCCAAACAAACGGGCAGGTAGAGGCCGCAAACAAAGTCATCCTTCTTCGTCTAAAGAAGCGCCTGGACAGTAAGAAGGGAAACTGGGCCGACGAACTCCCCTGAAAACGACAACACGACAAACTAATGAAACAAGCAAAAATCATAGCAATCAAACGACGATAACTTATAAAGCGTCAAAATACGGAACGGACAAGTAAAATTGTTCAAGGCAAACAAAACGACAAAGTATCAACAAGTTGTTCAACAACTGCATTACAAAATATCCTAAGTTATGAGACTTCACTTCCTCGGCATATCGACAATTTTCCCGTCCTGGATAGTCTTGAAAACACCAATTGACGACGTCTCGAAATCAGGAGCAGCAATCTTCAGCTGGGCCTTCAGGGCATCTTCGGTCATCAAGATGGCATTCTTCCCTTGCTCTTTGGCCACCTTAAGCTTCTTCTTAAGATCAACGGCCTCTGCCTTAGCGGCTTTCGCCTCCGAGATGGCCTGCTCCCGCTCCTTTTCCAAAGCGACAACTGGCAGCACGGAAAGAAAGAAACCCTTTTCTTGCTTTCCCCTGTTTGGAGGGGTTGGTAAGGTTGAAATAAAAGAGAAAAACGTCCACCGACGCCGGTAGCTCTAAGTACTCGCAGACCATCTCGAAGCAGCGGATCGAAGCCCAGCTGTTCGGATGAAGTTGAGACGGGGGGACGGATATCCGGTTCAACAGCGCCATTTGGAAATCGGAGAACGGTATCCGAACACCAACTTGTGTGAACATGGACTTATAAAACCAGATCCAATCGGGGACGCGGGGAGAATGAAAATTGAGCTCATAAATACGCTCATGAGGAAGCGGAACAATGGCCTCGTAGTTGGCCTCCTCGTCAGTACCCCCACACAAGTAGCCGGCCTGCCGGAACTCCGTCAGTTCCCCCAAGTCCATCTGGTTGGGTGAACTCCTTATATCGTCTGTCACCCAAGCATACGGGTCGTAAGCCGCAGCAGATCCGGAAGACCGGGAGACAACGCGAGGCATACCTACAGCGGGGTACCACTCCGTTAGTCTATGAGGTCGGGAGCCCGAAAAATTCTCAGAAACTACACCTTTTCAACTCAATCATAACCAGATACGACTAAAAACTACACCTACCTCACAAACCACCCAAAAAGGCCTATCCTGGAATGGTACCCCTTCCCTAACTCACCTATCCCAACACTGGAAAAACCTCTTAACAAAAATAAACCAACCATGCAACAAATGCAAACAACAAATCACACAACAGCAGAACATAACATAGATACCAGAAGAAAGAAACCAGAAGATTACCTGAAACGATGAAGAAAATCTGGATTGAAAGTTGGAGCAAGAGGGAGTTCGCACAGAAAGCTTTGGATGCTAGGGAGAAAGAGGGGATGGAAATAGTGAGAGTGGGAGGTGGATAGGGAAAAAACTGTTTAAAAACCACCCCCAAAAGCGCGAAAGGAAGCAGGGGCAAGACTGTCTTTACGCACGGGTTTTTCAAATCATTATGAGCATTAAATGCCCAGCGCGGAGAACGAAACGGCAACAGATGCCACAGCAGATCAAGAGACGCGCGCAAGAGACGCGTCCCTCCCACGATCAGCCGACCCGACGACAACGCACGAGTGTGAACGTCACGCGCCACCCATGGCCCCCACGACCATCGCTGACGCGTCGGGGGCACTGTTACGGCCTGGCCCAAACTCGCGCGGGTCGACCCGACCCGAGTTCTCGCCGGCCATATAATACGCCGTCTGTGTTTCCTGGTAGACACTCCGACGCCCTTGTCAGAATATGTGCAGGCGGAGAGGAAATGATGTGTGAATGTGACGTACCTTGGGGGGAGAGCCAGTCTCCCCCTTATATACATGTCAGTAGTGGGCCCCTTCAATGGCCAGGCCCATGCCCTCAAGGGCGTTGTCATTCGGCTGTGTGCAAGCCGTACGGGACGCGTGTCCGGGTCGGGCGGAGGGCGTATTATATGGCCGGCGAGAACTCGGGTCGGGTCGACCCGCGCGAGTTTGGGCCAGGCCGTAACAGGTTTAGAATTTCAGGTAGGACAATTGATAAATCGATAATGTATGGAGAACATGAACATTAGGTACACATGCATGTTTAGTCTAATTTTAAACGGAAATGTGTTAAATAGGAGTTGATTAGTGGAAGTGCATGTGATTAGTAGTTGCTGGGTATTTAAAGTTCTGAGGGTTTAGGTGTTAACAAATGCTGGTAATGATTAAGGTTGTAATCAGTGTATGAAGTTCAGAAGTTGATCATGGTTAAGTGTTAAAATAAATCCACCGGTTTAAGTCCCTCACTACTAGGTACAATACCATATTACCATGTGTTATTCCAATTTTCACCATGCATTCAATACATTATTTTTCTATTTCAAAGTAAACATGCATATTGGACTCATGGAAATTAGGTATTTTTTAAAGGAAAAGTCTAGGGGCCAGCAACTTTATTAAATTCTGACCAGCATGTAATCAGCAAAACAAAGTGAGTTATTGGATAAAATCTCACACCAATCTCGCACCATTAAAACCATCTTGATGGCTTAATATAATATTTATCCTAAAATACATGTAATAAAAAATTTCATTAAGTTTTTAATTATTAATATTTTTAATTTATAAAAAAATATTCAGTTAACTCAAATTTTTTTATTTTAAAAATCATAATTATACAATTAAAAATAATATAAAAATCAATTAAAAAAATAAAAATTTAATTAAAAATTTAAAAAAACTATCAAACTAACACAAACACAATAATTAAATCAGATAAATATAACAATAATATAATACTTGTACATATTCAATTACCATAATAACACGCAATACATACCAAATATATGCAAATAGTATACATATTCATACACTACTCATAGAGATACTTTGTCAGCGGATTGGATTAACAGAACTAATTGTAATAAATATTAATTAATCAAGATAAACTTTAAACGTGGCAGAACATGGAATACAGTTGTGTCCTAATTAAGCGAGGGAGGGGAATAGAAGACAATGTTAACTGAAAATTGGGTCAAATGCTTGTTAAAATCACACCCATCATTCTTTTAAGAATCCAATGGCTCTAAGCGCCGCTAATCACGACATCTATTTGCATCTGCTCTCTCCTCATCACATTAATCATTTCTCTCTTTCTAAGTTGGCAAGCAAAAGTGTCTAATTAATTGGATTTTGACAAACTTTTCCATTTGAAGTTGTTGGGTAAAGGGACAAAGTTTTCATGGTGCCAACTGAGAATTGCCTTCGGACAAGCTATTAATTAATTAGGATTAATATCATGGTTAATTAGGTTGTAACACTACTACTAGGCTGCATTTGTTTATGAAAACAGGATAAGACAAGACATTTAGAATAAGATATAAATGACAGAAACACTAAATTTTATGTTCTTGTATTCTTTTTAGTGATCAACTAGAACAAATTATGAATTCAATTTATTTTCATTTTTTTAATTAAAAAATTTGAGACAAAAAATATAATAATAAAAAATTAATCAAAATAATAAAAAAATAAAAAATAAGTTATGTCTCTTAATAGTGTCT
>NC_029794.2:131057888-131066891 GCF_000816755.2 Arachis ipaensis
TATGTTTCTCTGTCAGTGTCCTATTTTTGTAAATAAATACAGCCGTATAATAATACTACTAATAATTGAAATAATTATTACTTAATTAATTAATGAATGTGTGCTTCTCTAAGTTGGATAGGAAGCTGCTAAATGGTGTGTGAAACGTTGGAAGCCCCTTTTTAAGAGGAAATTTAGGGTTATAATCTTATGGTTGGGGTTTTATTTGGGAGGAAGTAATCAAGTAATGCCTAGAGTATTACTAAATGGAGTAATGCTATAAAGTTCTTATGTATTGATTTGGATGTTGAAACTTGAAGCTACTTTCTAATTTCTTCTTTTTTTTTTAATTTTTATTTTTGGATAGTGAAAAATAATATATATATATATTATTAAAAAAAATACCATCATTAGAGGACTTTGGTGGGAATGGCCCACTTTATCTTCATGATGAAATTGGAATTGCTCCAAATGACCAGACCAAGGAGAAGAATGGAGGGAAATACAAGAAAGGGACAACCATTTGGGAGTTTTTGATCATTGAGCAACACCATGGTATTGGTGGCAGTTACTAAAATTTTATTTTATTTTATTTTCAAACTGTTTATTACTTTATTTCTTAACTAATTTTATTTCTTTTCATTATTTTTCTTGCTAGTCCTTAAGAAAAAAATATTTACATAATTTAGAAGTGGGAGACTGGGAGTAATCATCGGCAAAAACATGTCAAAGACTGGTGGATGGAATCTCTGACAATTTCTTGGGCAAAAGATTATGCTTTGCAGAACTTTCTTAGGTAGCGTTTGGTGGAGAGACAGAGACATAAAGACTGATACTGAGAGACAGAGACTAAGAGACAGAGATTGAAATAAATCTCAGTATTCTGTTTGGTGCAAAATGAGAGACAGAAATTGAAACAAGAATAAAACTCTAATTTAATTTGTACAAAGGATAAAATTGGAATTAATTAATTAAAATAAGGGTATTTTAGGTATAAAATGTTATTAAAGTTTCAGTCTCCATCTCTAAAAATTTTAGTCCCCTGTGTCCCCACTTTTTGGAGGTACTGAAATACTGAAATTTTGGAGACAGAGACAGAAATTTTAGTACCAGTCTCTGAACCAACAAACATGATACTGAGTCTCAGTCTCTCAGTCTCTGTCTCAGTACCTCAAAACAAACGCTACCTTAGGGATTAGAGAATCTCTGCCCAAATTCCCTCCCAAAGTTTAACTTTGATGCTCATTTTCATTCTATTTTTCTTTCATGTTTTGCTTTATGTTACGTAAAACTACTAAATAAATAATTTGGGCCTATGAGCGGATAAACCCATTTAGGGAGGCCCAGTATGGAACTCATAATTAGGCCCATATATTCATAGCTTTTTGGTCACGGTCCAACCCAGTTAGAGAAGCCCAACTGGACCGGGCCACAACACCCAAGCATAATCCGACCCGGACAACCCAGATCATCGTCTTCCATGGCTGCCGCTGCTGAGACGCCTTTCTTTTCGGGTTGCAGATCTTCATTCTTCCTCTGCTCCACTCGCATGAGATAGGCGCCACACCGCTGCGCTTCCAGGGCAGATGCTCGGAACGGACGACGAAGAGAGATAGACACGGCTTCGTTATTGCTCGCTCTTCCTTCAATTAGCGGAGAAGCCCATGTAGCCCAAACAAAGAGGTTAAAGTTAAAGGCCCAAGCCCAAGTAGCCCAACTTAACAAGACGGCGAAACCAAACTGCCACGGGAAGGGAGGTTCTTCTCTTACGTAGGAACGGAGTTCATAGCAGAGCCATCATCTTACTCAGAAGAATCTACTTAGTAAGTACCATCTACTGCTACTTCCCTCTGATCTAATCTCATTTATTATAATGTTTCTTTTATGACCATGTATATATATAAGGAACTTAGTAATTGAGGGTTTGGTGCGTTTCAAGTTTTGCTCACCTTCAAGGTGTTTGATACAATGTCAGTGTCAGAGTCAGCTTGCTTTCTAGTAGCTTTTTTATTTGTTTTATTTTATTGTGTGAATTTGCTTTTGGAATTTCCACTATTGGATCCTTGTTTTTGTTTTTGAATGTTGGATGATCTGTTTTGTTATGGTAAGAAATATGCATGCTGAGATAGAGATAGGAAGCCTGCGCGTTTTGTTAATAATGTTGCTGGTTTGATTTATGAGCTTATTGATTGTGTGCTCCTTCGGGTGATTTTGCACTTGAGCTGTTTGATGAAATGCGCAATAGGCTTATACATGTAAAATCCAAAAAAACTTTTATATTTATTTTCAAAATACCTAATTCCAAAATGAAATCCAGTCTTTGCCTCTCCTCTTCCTCTCCCAGCCCAACTGCGAGTTCCATCGTTCTCTTCCAGCCAGCTGCTGTGAGTTCCCTTCTCACTCTCCCAGCTGTGCGAATTTCTCCAGCCTGATTCTCCTTCTCAGTTCTCACCGTCTTCTCCTTCCCGTCGCCATTGCCTTTTGCAGTCCTCACCTTCCAGTAGTTGTCCGGTCATCGGTGCTGCTGCCTTCCTGCAGTGCCCTCCGGTCGCTGTCATCACCTCAGTTCCGGTAGGTTCTCTACTCCTCTTTGATCCCTTGTTGTGTTGTTGGTTTATCTTCTTGGTGCTAAGGTGGTTTTTAATTTATTTGCTATGTTCATATTTCTGATGTGTTAGACTGTTAGTTGTTCTTGTAAAGCTAATTAATAATAGTGTGTTAGACTGACTCTGGACTAGCGACTATCATAACTGGTAAGTCCGTCTCTCGTTGATCGGTAGGACCTGGAAAAAGCATGCCATGAAGGACTCTTGCCCTCAGCTCACTGAACTACAGGGGTTTCTATAAATATTAAATTAAAGCGGGTGTGAACTCCAACCTTACCCTATAACCAAGTAAAGCTTTTGCAGCTCTATATCCAATTCCTACTGCTAAGCAAGCCCACCGTCAAGCTAGTCAAACTAGAGCATGACTTTATTCTTTATTTAGGATTACTCTGTTGAATTTATTCTTTATTTTTTTTTAACATATGATTCTTTTGGAGTCTGATATTCTGATCTACATTGTATGTTAAGAATGATGATTACATGATTATTCTCTATTTTTCTGGCTTATCTCTAGGGTGAAAACAACAACCTTTTCAGCCAGTTTTCCTTGTTTCCACTTTGATCAAGCATCTATTTTGATTTTTCATCTCATGTCTTGTTTCTTGTTTCTTGTTTCCCCTCTGAAGACAATATTTCTTTTATATATTCTATGCCTACACTGATTTGTTTGCTAATAACAGTGGAAATAATTGTTAAATAGTAATAATGAATTTATTGAGACTTGAGCGTGTTACATTCAAACTAGGAATTTCTCATATTGGGAAATACAAGATATTATATGTTGTTAATTGGCAATCAAAATGTATTACTGTGACATTACAAAAAGCTATATAAGGCAAGGCAACCACAAATGAGTATAGGATGCAAGACATGGCATGTTGTACCATGATATGAAATCAATTTCTAATTATATTACATTTCTTCTGCTTGGGTTATTAAAATATGTTGGAATGTTGTACAAGATGCTGTGAAAACTTGCTTGCATATTGAGCCTGTTTGGATGCAAACTAATTCTGCATTTTACATGTATACAGTTCTTGTTTTCTGTTCACAAATAGTCATTTTAACATAATTGTCTCTGCTTTTTCTTTGATTTTAGTGGTTGTTTGTAGAAAGTAGAGGAAAAGAATGATAGGTTGTGGTGAAATTGATCAAAACATACATTTTTCTTGTTGCTAAGGTCTTGCAAGTATTATCATATTCCCATGGATTTCTTTTACATTGTTGTGTGCATATAGCTTTTAGTTGTAACAATGCTTATTGTCATTTTGTTTGTTCTTTACTTCATAGTTTCCTAGTTTATTAGCTGTAAGTTGTTGCATATGTTTTGATTTTGCTAATTTTTATCTAATTTCGTGAATGATCTCTTTCTACATTTTGATTTTTTTCTATTGTTGTTATTGAAGCATATCTTTTCAATGGTGCAATATAATCTTATTGAAAAAACCATTTTATAGATTTAAATCAGTGTTATCATGGTTAAAAAGGCTAAACTGGTTTTTTAAAGTATACAAAATGGGTTTATAAGTCAAAATTGATTTTGCATAAAACTGGTTTTTAAATGAAAGTTGGTTTTGAAATGCAAAATCTGGTTTTTAAATGAAAAAACCAGTTGTTTTTTAAAACCAGTTTTTATTTTCAAAACCGATTTAAAACCAGTTTATTACTTTTGTAAGTGTTTAAGAATTGGTTTTCTCATTTAAAACCAGTTTGGTTTACTAATGTTAACCAAATTTTTGGTTAACTGGATTCTGGAATTATATTTGGTTTTTTCGTTAACCTTAACCATGAGCAGCCCTCTGCACAGTGTGAATGGAGCGTCTCAGGTTGATTGGTTGTATGCTACTCGTTATGGAAAATGCGTCAATCATAATTAAAGTATGGCAAATTCCAAAGGAGTCACAAATCAAAAGTGAAACACTTAGCCTGTATTTGTGCAAAATGTTTTTTATCTTTTATTTTTTTTAAATCAAATCAGAATTTTGTTATTAGGTTTGGCATATTTCATTTGTCCTAATTTTACTACGTGTAATGTATTTTCTTTTGTAGCCTTTTATTGTTTACAGACAGTTACTTTCTGTGTTTGTGATGTGATTACACCTTAAGATCTCTTTTTCTTTAGTGTTCAAAGATTCATGTCTTTTATGAGTGGATTAAGACACACAATTTCTTTGATTGCTGCTATTGTTGCCCTTGATAATTAGCTGTTAGCACATCTTTTGCTCTAGGAATTATGAATAATACTGTTAAAAGACCACTTAACGGAGGGGTAGAAGACGATGATGAGGATGAAGCTGATGGTGCAGACCTTGAAGCCTGGGAGAGAACTTATGCAGAAGATAGATCATGGGAGTCTTTGCAAGAGGATGAATCTGGACTTCTTCGCCCCATAGATACTACAGCCATTCACCATGCCCAGTATCGCAGACGGCTTCGTGCCCTTGCTTCCACAGCAGCTACTGCTCGAATTCAGAAGGGTCTTATCCGTTACCTATACATTGTTGTTGACCTGTCCAAGGTATTTTAATTATTACTTTATAGTTTCTCCATGAACATCGTATTTGAGACTGGATTTTGATTTGAATTCCTTTGTAGTTTCTCCATGAACATCATGCCTGAAAGGACTTGAGAAGTATCTCATTCAAATTGTAATTGAAGTTGCAACTGTAGTAATAATAATAAAAAGATATCGGAGAAATATGTAATAAAAGTTCTAAAAATAAATGTAAAACATTAAATTTATTTATGTGTCCTATTTCATTCCTCCTCTTTGTATTCATAACTTGGTTTCTGTCATTATTTGAAGGCAGCTTCGGAGACAGATTTAAAACCAAGTAGGATGGCTGTGATTGGAAGACAGGTTGAGGCATTTATCAGGGAGTTCTTTGATCAGAATCCACTTAGTCATATTGGTCTGGTGACCATAAAAGATGGGATTGCACATTGTTTAACAGAACTTGGAGGCAGTCCTGAGTCCCACATTAAAGCTTTGATGGGTAAACTGGAATGCTCAGGTGATGCTTCCCTGCAAAACGCACTAGAGCTTGTTCTTGGCTATCTAAACCAAATTCCATCATATGGCCATCGAGAAGTTCTGATCTTATATTCAGCTCTTAGTACGTGTGATCCTGGTGACCTCATGGAAACCATCCAGAAATGCAAAAAGAGTAAAATAAGGTGTTCTGTCATTGGCCTTGCTGCTGAAATGTTCATATGCAAACATCTCAGCCAAGAAACTGGAGGAACTTACTCTGTTGCACTAGATGAGGTTAGTTATTATTACTGTTCATATACAAAAAATCCTCCTGTATCAAATTGATTTAGTTAGTCAAGCAAACTTCCTGTAAATAAGAACTTGGAATATTGCTCATCACCTAAAATGTCGTAATGTTTTCAAATTTTAGTTTGTATATACATGGATGATAGAGTGCAATGGTGTCATTTGATCTATGTAGCTAACTCCACTTAATGGGATAAGACTTTATTTTTTGTTGTAGTAGGCTTGGAGTTTGTATACATGGATGTTTGAATTCATATAGTTATATACTCTCATGCAGTCCCACCTGAAAGAGTTAGTTCTGGAGCATGCTCCACCACCTCCAGCAATAGCAGAGTATGCTACTGCTAATCTAATTAAGATGGGTTTTCCACAAAGAGCCGCCGAGAGTGCTGTTGCTATTTGTACATGTCATGAAGAGGCTAGGACAGGAGGAGGTTACACTTGTCCAAGATGCAAAGTTCGTGTTTGTGAGCTACCAACTGAATGTCGCATCTGTGGATTGACGCTTATCTCTTCACCCCATTTGGCAAGGTCATATCATCATCTTTTTCCAATAGTGCCATTTGATGAGGTCTCTCAAACATCTCAAAATGGTAGTAGTCACAATTTTTCCAGTGATTGTTTTGGCTGTCAATGTCTCCTTAGGTAGGTATTTGTGCTTTATTTAGTTAGTTTGTTGCTACATAAGCCAACCTGAAATGATTGTAGCATTAGTTAATGTTGTATTATCCTTGCGATTTCTCATTTCTTCCAAATAGTATTGCTTGTAAAGTATGCTGTTGCTCAATATTTTCTTAAAATCCCTCCCTTGACTGTTTGTGGCGCAGGAAACAAGCCAGGACTTTCTGTTACTTGCCCAAAATGCAAGCAACAATTTTGCCTCGATTGTGATATTTACATTCACGAGAGCTTACATAACTGCCCAGGCTGTGAGAGTTTCAGGCATTCTAATTCAGTAACCACTGCACAGTGATTGCCAAGCTTCGACCCTTGTGTTAAAACATCCACCTAGGTGTTCTATACTGTCTCATTACCAGATTCAATCCACCTACTGGACTGATGATTTTTGTGTTTCAAGGCATAAGACTAACATTACCATATGCTCATGGATCAGAATGGTTTGATCTTGATGCAAGCCGTTGAACAGGAAATGCTTTGCAGGAACCGAATGGAGATTATTTATACTGTGGTGAGATTTTTCTTTACCATTTTAAACTGCAACAACAACTGATCCTTTTCCGCCTTTTATTCTTTGCTGGAAATTGAGGCACATGTAACGGTTGTCCCATTTGAATGAGGATCTCTATGTCAAGTTTAGAAGTAAGCGGTAAAATCTTGTAGATTTTTTTTAAAAAAATCTCTGGGCTGACCCCACTGTTCTTGCTTGCAGATAATATTTTATTAAATCATCACTGCTTTGCATAAAATATTTACATGATATTTACATTTGCCAATCATTGCTATGAACTTCTAACTGCAGCTAACATGATATTCTTATTATAGTTTATCATAGAAGATTTGTTCTCGTTATCATTCTTGTAATCTTGTGTGTGCGCCTTATAGAACTTCTACAATCAGTATCACTTACAGAATATATACTAGACGCTTTTTTGTTTCTTATTCAGATTCAGATTTTCTCTTATTGTGTGGTTTTCTTCTTCTTCTTTAACATAATCCACGCATTAATCTTCAACTTCTTACTAATCAAGAGGTAAAATAAGGTCATAATGCTAGTAGACCTATGAAATTTATTGTTTCTAAGGAACTAGAAAACAATTAGGGGCAGGAGAGATTCAGATTTCAAGAGTTACCATTATTCACAGGTTTCGAACTGAACTAACTAAGGATAACAATAGAATAATTAGATGCTAGATTTCTCAGCTGCAGATTCAACGGTGAGTACGAGGATGGGAAACCCCTTTGTTGATTAGATAGTCCAGGTAATTTGTAGACACGTGTTTGCTTTTGTATGGCTGAAACAGAAGTTAGAGAATCATATATAGTGTACATTTACATAATTTTGGTAAAGAATGTGTCCTTTTTACCCATTTGACCTCTGAGCCCGATACAAACCTCTTCACAAACAAAGAATGTGTGTGGATTGTCGGCTTAGTACATGCTGTTAAACTGAAACAAACATAAAGCTCTGATTTAGTTTGGATATTTATCTTAGATATAATAAATATGAAAATAGAGAGATAGAGATATAAAAATATAAAAAAAATGTTTATATTTTTATTTTGCTTTTATTATTTTATTCCATCCACATCAAATTACTATCTTCCTTCTTTCAACACTATTTTTGACCAACAAAAGCTTTTGTCTCTCTCTCTCTCTCCATTTGATGTGTCTTTCATTTCAGAGTGGATAGAAAAGTTATAGAGACAAAATCCTTTTTCTATATCTGTTCATGTCTCTTTTTTCAAATATTTTATTTCTGTATATATATTTCTATCTCAGAATAGAAACCAAACGGAGTCCGATTTTTACTTGGTTGCATGTAATCGTGTGTCGATTTGAATCGCATTCTACGATTAACCATGTAAAAAGATTTAGCAGAAGATTTATTCTAGTTCTAGAGATAAAATGAAACTTGTAGTTTATGGGTCTGGATGGAGAAGAAAGGGGAAGGCAGAACAATGCTTATGAGGACAAAAAGGGAATCGAGTTAAAAAAAAGTGTGTATACCAAGCTAAGCACGTTCCCGACAAATCACTCTTTACACAATGCACTTTGTCTGCACTTTGAAAACTACTTCATCTTCTTTCTCAAGTTTAAAGTTTAACCCACTGTTTATTAGTACTGCCATCATTATGATAAGTAAAACCTTTTTTTCATAGACTCCACATGAAGACAAACATTAGATTAAATTAGATTCACTCCTTCGGTTTTTCTATCTAACATAGGAAAATATTGAAACCTTATCTTACATTACAAAGTATAGAAAGTAAAGAAAAGGAGAACAGATTCAGAATTAATTAGTTCCTTGAACGAATAAATAGTTCATTTTATTTTATTACATATTTTTATGTGGTATTTATTAAAATTTCTACTATTATTTTTTTATTAGGTAGCATTATTTTCTTATATGTACTATATATATTTGTGAAAAACTTTCAAGTAAACCGGTACATTAAT
>NC_029794.2:131074254-131079064 GCF_000816755.2 Arachis ipaensis
ATAAAATAGTTTTGATTATTCTGATGTTTATGTTTGCATCATTTGGAGATACAAAAATTTTTTAATATTTAAAATTCCATATGCTCAAATTCAATTCTATATACCATGTATTTCTTTTTTCTTTCTCTATTCTACAGTTTTTTTTTTCTTTTTTTCTTTTTGTTTCGGTCCCTAGTATATGAGTATATAGATTATAGTGTTACCTTTTGTCAGCTTCCTTTATGCACGCTTCTTTCTCGCGTGTTCTTTGGTGTTCACATTATTATTACATATAAATCTCAATACGTACACATTCACAATGCAGCAGCTATAATTCATGCCACCTATCTATATACATTATAGTCAGTTTTGCTTTTTCCTTTTTGTGATTGCTCTTCTTTCTCCTGCATTTTCCACAATTAATCCATTCATTCCCTAGTTTGTTGCTGAGTTTATAAAGCAATATTAAAAAAAAAGGGTTTTTTTTTTTTTAATTATTCTTCATGACACATGACAAAGATCGACAATTTTATCGTTGTGCTTTTTAATTGGTTTAACAAAAATATTGACTCGAGTTAAGATGAGGACATGAATTCAAGCTCTCCTAAGAATTAAACTTAAAAGTTATAAGGAGGCTTAGTAGAATGATTGTGATGAGAACCGAACTGATTTTAATTGGCTACAATTAACCTTTTCTTATGTAACACTACTATATATTTTGTGTCACAATGAGCAATGACACATACAAATTAAACTATAAGTTAATTTTGTTGTATACTTAGATAACATTTTAATTATATTATTTGTTGATTAATGATGGTACTATGTTTAACTTCACATCGATATATACATCAAAATATTCATCACTAAAACCCTTATTATTATTAGCCATAATTAGTATTATTATTACTATCATAATTGCACTACATTATTGTTGTTATTATATTGTTAGTGTTAAACAACAAAGCTAACTTTTAACAATAATCGCACTCACGATATCAGTAGAGGTGGGTTTATATGTTTAATCAAAGATGATAGAGAAACAGTTACTAATAAGAAATAAAAGTATTTTTCAATAATCAAGGACAAAAATATTGACGGGACAAAAGGTGAGGGACCTATTTGTCTTTTTCTTTTTATTTTATTTTTGTATTATTGACCGAAATATTCATTATCAATCACGATGTCCATTTTCATTAACTTATAGAAAATTTTTCAAAATTTCTTAAAATATTGGTTACAATAATTTTAATGGTTAATTTTAATTAATATATATTCTATATATTTTTTATAATTGAAATTAGCGATTAAAACACTTAAACACTGTTATTCCAAAAACATTTAAAATTCTTCCATCCCTTTAAGTAATACTGGTTCATTTACTAATATTTTAATGTAACTTAATTTAAAACTAAGAAAATTCAATAATTAAGAGGCGAGGACGGATTATAATGATTAAGAATCGATGGCAGTGAGACACAAATAATGAAGTAAAAAGCTTTTAACCTGCATGACTACCCTCACTAGTGCACTATGCTGGTCAACACTCAAGACATTCAAACCAATGATACAACATCTTACGTTGGATTCCAATAAAAATTGAACACTCCACTCTCCAGAGACTTCATCAAGGAAACAAATATAGTAATAATTAAAGGTGAAGTTCTCTATCTCCTAACACAGTTTTCTGTTTAATAATTCATTTTAAGATTTGAACTCAAAATGATTAAAAAGATAAGATGAATCTATCTCCTAACCATTTTGGTTGATATATATTAGGTTAATTTTGTTATTCTGATTAAATTATATCAATTATGTTAGGTGTATACTAAAATCAGTTACTAACATAAAATATAGAAAAATGTTAAAGAACTATCAATTTTTTTTTTGTTATCACTTAACCATGAATATTTAAAAGTATGGGATAAATTATTGTATTACAATATCTGAATATTAAATTTATTTTTAAATTATTATCATGAATTCTAAAAAATCTTGTTTTACAATAAGGTTTATGTTTGTTTAAACACTATATTATCTTTTCAATCAAAGAATAAGAAAAATTAAAGTAAAAAAAAATGAGTGGCAACATATAATTATAATAAGAGTCTTGCTAGAGAGTCACCGGACTATTTGTATAATGTGTACAATGGGCTATTGAGTTACAAAATGAACATCTCCCATACTATCTAGAATAACCATCTAAGTACTAGGGATAATAACTCTTGATCTTTCGAATCTAGAACTCTAATACCATGTCATGATACCACGCATCCCAAAAACTTCAGCTGATGGAAAAAGGTAACACTAATGATTATATCTCTAATACTCCCTAAACCTCCATTGTACACATTATACAAATATTGGCTCCTCATTCTTTCCCTTATAATAATCCAATCCAACTATCCATTTCTCCTTTACAAAGAGCATATAGAAAGTGTAGATATAGATTGTGATTTGAATTAAAAGGCTTCAATAATTTTTTGATTGTAGCTAGGCTACAAGAGTAGTAGTGATCCCTTTAGTTCATTTCAGCAGACACTACAAAACAACATTTTGGGAACACATTCTTCCACTTTGTCACTTCACTGTCACATACACTCACAACAACTGTACTGTGCTGTAACTGAAAACCTCAGCATTCTCATTAGAATCTAACCCTAAATATAAAACCCAGTTCCCAACATGTATGTATTTCTTCTCTTTTTCCTCCCAATTCTTAAGAATCAGTGTAATATATATAGAAACCGAATATGCCATTCTTTCTATAGCTTGGAAACTCACACAACCATTTGCTTTTTCCAGAGAATTCAGACAATTCAAATACATTATACAACTTGCACAATAATATTAATAACCAAAAACTACATTTCTTTCTTCAATTACACTAATTCTCAGTAAGATTCTTTGCCTCCTGTTTTTTTCTACTTGCATGCAAGGATCCACATCATTCCAAACATCATCACATAAACCCTAAATCTTAACAAATTAAATCTAAATATTTAAACCCCTTAATTAACCACCTTAACTAATTGGTCACTCCTTTTTCAAACTCTCCAATACTTTTGGACTATATTGATAAGACATTGGATGCTACATTTGAAAAATAAAATAAAAATCTGCATAATAACAAAATTCAAAGTACCTAACATAATTTCCCAATTAAAAAAAGAAAAAACACCTAATAATATATCTTATATGGGCGGTTAGAATTTGAATTTCATGATGAAGCAGGCGTGAATCTTCGATCCATGGCACGGCGTCGTTTGGAGCGATCGGCGGAACCAGAGCGTTCAAGCAAGGACCTCAACGAGTTCTGAAGAAAATGAATGGACTCTATGCTGTTGTGTTCTTTGTCGGCGGCAACCACCAGAACGTTGCGGGTTCTTCCGCCTAGGGTTGCCATTTCTGCCCTCAGCGTCTTCAGGTGCAGAGATTTGAGAATCTCTATGAGCTCCGGGATGAGATCGGAGCGGTCCTCGCAGCACAGGGAGGCCTTGAATATCAGCCCTCCGTGGCCGCCGTCTGCGGTGGAAAGGACGCTGATCTCGTCTGTTTCGGAGGGTAGGGTTTCGAATTCGGTGATTATTTCTGATGTTTGCTGTTTTAACTCTTTCACTCTCTGCACCACCTTTGCAAGAAGCGATGCTTTATCTGTCTGCACCATAACACAAATTACTATTATCTTCTTCAGATTTGTGTATTCTGTTGGACTGAATTTGTGTGCCGTGAGATGTTTTTATTGTTGTCATAGACTAAGATGAAAGAGTGGTTTAATATTTATTCCTTGAATTTATTAAAAATTCATATGCAGTTATCTTTATAACAAGTGTGTTGATGACTTGACTAACCTACCAAAGTTGGATAGATGATAATGAGATTAATTAATACTAACTTGATGATCCAGACTATGGATTTAATTGTTAAGAGTAAGAGAAAAATGGAGGCAGTATTGTAGTGTAGAAATAAGAAGAGACCTTGGAGTTGCAAGGGAGAAGAGTGCGAAGACGAGCAAGGTGGGAATTGATTCTCTCCCTGCGTCTCTTCTCAGCTTCCTTGTGGTTTCTGAGGGCAGCCAGTGCTCTATCTTGTTGTTGATGATGAGAGGCTTGTGTCTCTATGGCGCTCATGTTATCATCAGAGGACACCTGATGCTGATGATGATGATCCATCATCAACATGGCAGCAGCCGGGTAATACCCACCACCGGCACCGGCACCAAGCAGTTGGAACAGGTCAGAGTTGTTATGGTCCATGTTGGTTGTTGAGTTTGATGAGTGAGTGTGTGTTTATGAATGAATGTATAGTGTGTTGCGTTGAATGTTGAAAATGAAGGATATTGTGGTTATTATGATTACGCTTTTTGACTCACACCATTCCCACTTTGTCTTTCTTCAACATCATCGACTTCTCTTCTTCCTACTTAATCTTCCCATTGCCTTTCGGTGCCTATTTCTTTAGATAAGGAGATTAGAACATACAACTTCCAAATGAGTATGAAAAGACTATACCATTTGAGTTATAGTTCATTAGCCTTTTAGCGTTCATTTCATTCCTTATATTTTATTACATATTATTTTTGCGATAATAATAAAAATTTAATTTTGATAATGTGAATATTTTATACATTTACTTAATTATATTTATTTTTTAAAATAGTCATATATAAAGACTATTAATTAAAAAATAAGTATTTTTAGTGAAAATTTGAAATGGTATTATGTTATTAGATATATATATAAAATTATTTTAGGTTAATAATATATCAAAATTAAATTCTAATAACAATATATATCTTTACCAAAATTTGTTTTCTTATATACATCAAATT
>NC_029794.2:131079089-131081491 GCF_000816755.2 Arachis ipaensis
GTGAACATGTTATATATAAAGAAAGATAAAATCTGCTTTAATTTTAAATTTTTAAAATTATCTTTAATGTGTAAATAAATTTAATTTTGTTCCTATGATTAGTTTTTACTTTTTAGAGAGCCAATACTTGATTAATTGGACAAATCACATATTTAAAATAACTGGACTTTAGAATTATATATATTGATGTAACATTTAAAAACGGTTTACATCTCAAATCTGTTATTATGTAAATCGCTATAACTTATGATGGATTATGAAGAATTTATATGTCAAAGCATAAAACGCTATATGCACAAAAATAAAGCTACACAAAACATTGCTATATGATACAGCGGATTATACACGAAATACTAAAATAAATTCGCAAAGAGGAGTAGTAGTTTATGATGAAGAGATAGTTTAAGATAATTCTGCGTAGCTTATAGCAGTTTATGAGCTCAATTCCATATTATAATATCGGTTGAAATTAAAATAAACTTGGTTGATAAAATTTTGGACGAGACATTTTTTTAAACCAAAATATGATGATATAGAATAGTTTAAGTAGGAAGAGACGATAAACATTTAAAAAAAAATCTCTGGTAATTGAACATATGATTTAGTTTTCAAAAGTTTTGCTAATGACAATGTTGAAGAGAACTTTAGAAAATTTTGTCTTGTTTTATTTTATTTTGTGGTTCTCGAATGAAATTTAAAGACGAACATTCTTATTTTCTACAATTATTAAGACGACCTTTTATAAAGAATATGCATGATTATCTCTTTATGCTTTATAAAGCTTACTTGTATTATTATACTAGTATGGTTAATTATGTTTATATATTCCATTTTAAAAAATAAAATTAATAATTTAAAGTTTTTAAATTAAAAAATTAACAATTTAAAATTTTAAATATATCTAAAATATGTGCAAAACCAACTCAAAATTTATACGTGGATATAATGTTTTCGATTGTGTTGTATTGGTTTAATTTTTGTTTCTCTGTTTCATTTAATTTTATTAAAATAATTTTAAATTACAAATTTTTTAATTTAAAATATTAACGATTTAATCCAATCTAATACAAATAAACATACTTGTATCATTATACTCATATTTAAAAAAATATAAATTAATTAAAAAATACTTCTCATTAACCATAGGAATCAATGATACGAATATTATTTTTTTGTATTATTTGAATAAAATTGGATAGACAAAAAAAATAAATCAAATTAGATTGTAATATACCTCGAATAGACTGTGCTAAATTTTTTTTATATTTTATTTCGAGTGTACAACACTCTAAATATGTGCATCTACGCAGATATATTCTGGATATACAAAAAAATATTTTATTTTTCAAGTGGGTTCATCTCGGGTATACAGTACTAATTTTTGTACTTATTTATCTTCTGTCCTTTGAACTTGAGATGCTTAATAACAGAACACATATTGGTGAATAAAAGTATATATTTTATTTATAAATAAAAAATTTATAAATTCAATGAGTATCCATAAAACAAACATTAATTTTAATGTGTAAATGATGTTTTTATCTTCCAAACTTTCTCTTTCAGGGAGTAATTAAAAAAAAAAAAAAAACAAATTCGAAAACAAAAACATCATAACTCATGAATGCTGAAAAAGCAAAAACTTTAGCCTTTTACGGATATAAGTTTCTAACTTTCTATCTCTTTATTATTATTATTATTATTATTATTCCAAAGTTAAGAATAAGACTCGAATGTGCAACTTTTAAATGAGTATAGAGAGACTATATCATTTGAGTTATAATTGTTGGCATATTATTATTATTATTATTAAACAATGGCAATACAAGCAATTTAATTAGATTCAGCAATGGATTCATTTATTAAGTGAGTGATACAAAATTGATTTGAATAGAAAAATATCCGTAGGAAGAAAAGGTGAGTGGAATATGATGATAGAGTAGATGTTATTGGTTTGAATAGAAAATGAGTTTGTCGAGTAAAAAGTTACTTTGGGTTTGTCTGGCTTGCCCTTGCTTTCAAATGGTTTTACTTTACATGCGTCTAAAGTGCCCTCCTTTTATGAACACAAGTAATCATTAACATGTCTCGTAATTTTAGGGTTGAACAAAAGAATATATCTTCCAGTTTCGGCCATCCTTTCCCATTCTCAAGAATTACCAAATGAGGTTCTCTAACTTGTTATATAATATAATAAACTTGGAAAAAACCAAGCCTAAGTATTACAAATGATGTTCAATAATTTTGTGTCTTTCATTGATTTTGATATATTGTTAAGGGAAAATATTTTGCACACTCTATGTATGTATGAACTTGGAGACTCGTTTCAGCAATGATGGATAGAGTTTTTCAAATTTTAAAGAAGTAAAAATGCTTCAAGATTGTAAAAAAAAAAATATATATAT
>NC_029794.2:131081657-131081994 GCF_000816755.2 Arachis ipaensis
TAGGGACAGATAGTACATAAACCCGACTTCGCCCTGCCCCATCCAAGAACCCATCCCATTAAAAATCCATCCCATGCAAATAGGAACAAAATAGGTACCCGCAAGTTCGGGTGGTGTTGCCATCCCTAAGAATAAAGGGAGTACTTAAGTTAGTAGCTCTTGAAGCCATAACCATGTTGGAATTGTACCACTTAATTATGTGTCCTAGTGGGTTTTATTGCCACTACAAACACGATGTTAATAAAGTTTGGGCTGGGTAACGATTGAAAGCAGAGTGTAAAAACTGCCCTTCAAAGTTCAAACAATCCAGGCCCAACAAAGACGAGCTCTAACGTCA
>NC_029794.2:131082048-131090423 GCF_000816755.2 Arachis ipaensis
CACTAAATAACAACTTCATAAGGGGATGTAGCTCAGATGGTAGAGCGCTCGCTTAGCATGCGAGAGGTACGGGGATCGATACCCCGCATCTCCATCATTATAATTCTTAGTATATCAATAGAAAATGCAGCTCTTAATCTTCTTGCTTATTTAGTTAATTTAATTGCTTCTGAATTCATCATGCAATCTTTTTTCAATTAATAGTTTAAAGTATATTCCTAGAAAATGTGAACCTTAATTTATAATGTTATATATAACAACCAAATTGCTTAAAAACTATTTGATATATAATAAGTATTCAACAGAAATTCTTAACTAGGGATGATTTCTGACATCATCTTTCATAAGACTCACTATTTTGCACATCAAATAATAATGATGTGTACGTTTGTATTCGATAGTAGTGCCCACTTAAAAATAATTATCAAATTGTACGGATCAATTAATTAAATGACACCTTTAAATTTACAAGAACCTAAAGTCATGTTTGTGTCCTGACCTACCAATAACTCGTGCATTTCATGTTTATGTCTGTATAATCCATTATTTTCTTGGTCACCCGTTAAATGTTATATTTATTTCGAATTGAAGAGTGGCCATACAACTTATAAGTTATAATCAATTATTACTATAACAAACAAATTATATCATGAAAATTTATGTAACAATAATAAATAGATGGTCAAATTAATCCTGAAAGATTATATGATTTTCAATTTAGTTTTTGAAAGATTTTTTTAATCAAATCTATTTTCAAAAAATTTCAGTTTAGCGAGCAACATGCTTACTGGAAGAGAAATCAAGTTAGATTTCGACGCGCGATTAAACGACGGGTGTCATATGCGTTTCTTTCGGTGAAGGTCGGTTCACGTTTCGCACACGAGATGGCAATAAAGGGTGAGAGGTAGTGATTGAAACGGCGTAATTCCTATTTTTTTCACAAAACTCTCCCTCTCGCCTTCTTTGTTAAGAAGCCTTCATCATCGTCGCCGATTGAAGCATCTGGCGCGGCGTCTCTATTTCTCTCATAAAACCCTTCCTCTCACTTTCTTTTCGACGTCGCTGAGGAGAAGACGAAAAAGCCTTTATCATCGTCGCCGATTGAAGCATCCGGCATAGCGTGTTCGCGAGTTTGCCATTGAGAAGTGATTTTAGTACAATGATTGAAGACGTGACCGACGGCCATTTTCGTTGTTTAAGATTTTATTTTTTTCCTGGTTATTAAACTTGTTAAGATTGTGCCATTAATAAAATTTGTTTCTTATTAGTGATTTTGTTGGAATTAAAAACTGTTTGTGGGGTACCGACGGTCATTTTCATTGTTGTTTAATGTTTTTTTTTGTTACCAAACTTTTTGTTAGGATTTTGCCATTGATAAAATTTGTTTTTCGTTAGTGGTTTTTGTTGGAACTGAAAACAATTTGTGAGGCTAAGATTTTACTCTTTATTGACCATGAAAGTTGATCAAAGATTTTGTTTTTCTGAATATTAAAAATGTCTACTAGCTATCAATTTCTCTGTTCATAATTTATGTTTAGTGTTTTGTTTTGTTATTTGGTTATGGTGTTTGCATTTTCTTCATGAAATTTAATTTTGTGGAAGGAAAATTTTTTTTGTTAATGAACTTTTATTTAGGATTGTGCCATTGTTAAATTATGTTTCTTGTTGGTTTTGCTAAAACTGAAAATCGTTTTTAGAGTTAGGATTTCGTTCTAATTGGTTAAACATTTTGGGATTAGGATTTGTCACTTAGGGACTGATTTTACCAAATTTCATAAAGATACCATGGTGATTAAAATATAGAAAGGTGTGCTGATATGTAACTTAATGTGTCACATCCGTTTTTGTTAAGTCATTGTTAACACTGTCAATATAAAAAGTAACAGAAAAATTAAAGTGACTAAACTGAAATTTTTTGGAGATAAATTTGATTTAAAAAAAATTTTAAAAACAAAATTGGAGATTGCGTACTTTTTTTGGGGCTGATTTGACTATTTACTCTAACAATAATTGATTAAAAATATGAGCAAAATTCAACATCATCTTTCCACCATATTTTGTACTACATTATCTTTGATTCTTTTCACAGACACTACATCTTATTGTTCATGAATCATGATCAATTGCACTTCAACAAGGTATGCACATTATATTATCATGCCAGTTTATCCTTTAGTTTGACTTTACAGCTCCTACAAAACATTTTTCTAATTAATCCCTATAATACCAATCACTCATGTCCATCAATATCTCAATAAAGTAATAAATTACATTATTATAAACAAAATATTTCAAAGTAGCATATATACTCATATAGTGCCTAAAGCCAAAGTGCAATTGCCTGGCTCAAGTGGNNGAACAAAATAAAATTTAAAGATATTTTTAAAATTTAAAAAATTTTAAAAATAAAAAATATACTTTATCCTCAATAAATATATATGAAAAACTAAACTGACTTCAACATTATATTCACAAATTTAATTATTTATTGAGCCTTTCTTTTTTTCTCACTTGAGCTAATCAAAAGAGAATGGAAAAAAGCTTATGGCCCTTTTAATATTATAGCAACATGACAGACAATACTTGTCTCCTTTGATTGAGATTGGTGTCATACACATAAAAAAATTAAAGCACTTTTTAGATGATCACTTTCAGCTATCATTGACTACTAAATTTGCAGGTGTAGAGTACACAAATTCAATATCATAGTTTGATTTATTGATGTATGTGTTTTTAATATTGTTATATGTTGTTGATGTTTGATTATTTTTGTTTCATGAATTCGGCTTTGCTTTATCAGAAAATGCGGCCTTTTACACTCACTGAAATGATGCAACATCATTAAAGTAGCTTTAGCGGTATTAATAATTTAATTTAATTGTATTATTCAATATTCAGCGAGGAACAAGCAATTAAGGCAAGATATTAGTATAAAACTATAAGAAAAACATTCAACTTGATGATATTCAATCTATCATTATTTATCATTATTTATAAAACTACACACTAATATTTCTTAATTTTGATATAATTCTTATATACTATTAAATATATAAATAATATTTTTACTTTAAAATAAACAATTTTATAATAGTTTTAAAATTATAATTTTGTTGTGACCATGTAATCTAATTACAATAATAGAATAGTTATAGTTATGACAAAGGGATTCACCTTTTTAGTTAACAATCATTACGGTTAAACTCTTGACATGATTTGACAGATGCATATAAGTGGTGAAAGGCTAGGCGATTTGAATCATGGAGATTCATTCGAATATGATCTTCCTTGAACATGAAATTATCCAAGGTGAATTTGTTAGACAAACCATGATAATAATTACTACTAACCGTATAAGCCTAACAGTGGTTTGTGGTTCCATTAATTGCACTATGAAACAGGTTAGGAAATTTGTCGAAAATTGCCCCAACAAAAACCTTAAATAGCTTTGAAGACATTAATTAAATTTACCAACAATAAATTCATGGCGTGTCCAATAAGGCAAACACAGCATTACTAAAACATAGCTCAGCAAAAAATAACCACGACACAACCATGTAAAATGTATCATAAACCAAACATAAATGTTAGTGTTTTCATAATTTCATTTATTATTTGCTTCTTCGATTAGACAACGTACGCTCATTTATTATTGGAGATGATATAAATTTTATCCAATTTTTTTAATAAATGTCTTTTGAATATTTGTTAGCGACGCATTAATTAATCCATACATTTTACATTTCACCGAATCCATAAAATAAACATGTACGGAACATGAACATGGTTCTTAAAACTAAATCCAATCGACTAGTTCGACCAGATTAATCGAAAATTATTCATTTGATTAGTCTGATTCAAAGTAAAAACCAATTATTCATGAATCAGTAAAAAAATTGAAAAATTTCGTCAAAAATATAAATTAGTTGAATTAATTAGATTTTCTAGTCCATCTCTCAATTTTCATAACCATAATACTGAATGAGTAAAAATACAAATAGGGATTTAGCTAATATATTTTTTAAAAGTATATGATAAATTTATTATGAATAAAAATTTTAATTTATTTTATTTAATAAATATATAATAAATACATAAAAAATTTAACATTTTTATATTTTTAATAATTATTTTAATTTATAATATTAACATATATCTTTAAAATTTGTTAGAATAGGAAAATAGATAAACCCTGCAAATAAAGGCAAGCAGAGTCCTTTAAAGGCTGAAAGGTGTGGTGAGGGCTAGAATGGTAGCTAGCACCAAAAATCAATCTAGATGGATAGATAATAGCCCTGTGCTAGCTTCAAGTCCCAACAATATTTTTATGGTGTGTGTGGAAGACAGCTTAGCCTTGTTGAAATACTAGAGAGTAGAGAGAGTAGAAAGTAGAAACATCAAGTAGACAAACCCCATCAAAAGTTGTTTCTACTGGTTTCCCACTTTCTATTTTTCTACATAGAAACCACTTGTGTTTTCTGAGAACTTTTATTTTTGTATATTGGATTATGAGTGGTGAAGTCTTTAAAAGTGATCTAAATTAGGTGTTAAACGTTATTGTGGGTGTTTACAAAACGTCAGTGACGTTTTCACTTTATATAATTAAAATAATATTTTTTTTACAAAACGTCAATGACGTTTTCTCATTTTAAAATTAAAAAATATTTTTTTACAAAACGTTGGTGACGTTTTGTTTTTTTATATTTAAAAAAATATTTGTTTTACAAAATGTTAGTGACGTTTTGTACTACCATCATAGCATTGTAAAATACCAAAATGAACAAATATTGTCGTATTTCACATTAAAATTATCCATATCTAAAAATTTTAGCCTGTTTTCTGATCCATTATTATTAACTTTACTTTGCATATTGGATATAATAGAGATTCCCACCTGTTCTTGGGGGCTAAAAAAAATAAAAGCAAGCTACCATTATACAGTAGTATAGTACAAGGGAAAAGAAAAGAGTGAAAAAGGGTGTTGTGGACAAGAAAACAAGCTTCATTTTTCTCTCTTTTTTCCATTAAACCAAGCAAAATATTATAACAAGAGTGGGGTTCCATAGTTAAAAGGCAAAAACATGCCCCAAGCACAAAGCTTTTCCTATTTAGTAGTAATTAAATTATAGCTATTAAGTCCTCTCTACAAACACACTTCATTCATTCCCAACTCTGACTAAGCTTCCAAATTCTACATTGTTAGAGGATGGTAAAAAAAATTACCCTATAATAATATTAATATAACAAAAGGGTGTAAATGTAAATGTAACACCACTACAATTAGTCTTCTTCACAGCCCCAACAAAATATAGTAAACTAGAGTAATAGGAAGAGCAATTAGCATCCCAAATATAACCCTGCAACAAAATAAACACAAAGCTTTCAGATTTTCAACACATTTTAAGATTACTAACAAGAACAAGATGAACAAAGTTCAAACCCTGTGCTTAATATATCAGGATGAACGTTGTATTCCTTAGCAAACACAAAGGGTACAATTCCTTGAGGCAGGGCAGCCTGAAAATATGCACATTACATTGAAGAATTCAATTGATTATAAGACTATAAATTACAGAACAAAACATTCATAATCAAATTTTTGTTTAAATTATTATTATTATTTACCTGTACAATGGCAACGTGCAACAAAACTCCCCTTAGTCCTACCACAATTGATGCTACAGCCATTACTGCAGGGCCGGTGAGGAAACGAACCGCCATGGCGAATGAAGCGACCGTGTTTCCGCAGGCAATGATCTTTGGTTGCAATGCCATAAATAGCCCTGCAAATTCCACCAAGGAATTCAATTATCCTAACAACTGAAAATCAAACAATGTCATGAGTTTAAAAGAAAAATCATACCAAGGCTAAACATGGCCATGCCAAGGCCTGCATCAGATAGAATTGATATTGATTTGGCAACAATGGCAGGCATAACAACATTCCACCTTCAAAACAACATTAAGAAAGTTAACAATTCCTAAGTCTAAGATTAAAACAAATTAAAATGAGTAAAGATTGCATACTTGAATGAGATCAAAGACCATGTGAGGCCAATTAGGCTAGAGTAAGTGTTGGGATTCCTAATCAGCTTCCTCCAAACCATGATCAAGATGAGTCTTGTCATAACACTAGTAGGTGGCATGTTGGCTGGTTTGGACTCACCTTGAGCTCCATTTTTGGGGTGAAGCTCAGCTGTGGAACTTGAACCAAGCTTTGAAAGCACTGGCCCTTCCTTGTCAACACCATTAGCAACTGTTCTGTTACCAAAGCTGAACTCATCGTGCCCAAACTCTTCATAATCTAACCAAAACAAAGTGGAAAATAAAATACACACTCCACTGAAGTAGCATATAAGAGACTAATTACTACAATATTATTATTAAAGATTAAATATACCAACCAAATAATAGGAAGAGAACCAAGAAAAACATGAGAGCCCACAAGAATAGGAGATGTGAACATGAAAAAGGGAATAGAAACAAAACAAAGACCTAACAAACCCCACACTCCAACTTTGAACACCAACAACCATTTATCTTTATACAAAGGGACAAAAGAAACATGCATGGTTGAAAAACAAAAACAGGAAAAGTTCCAAGGGGCAATAAATGATCATGTTCAAATGCAAAATTTAACGCTTAAATGGACATAAACAAAACCAACCAACCAACAACCAAAGACCAAAAACAAGTCAAAAGGAGGGAGAATAGAGCATGAAAAACATTACCTTTCTGGTGAGCTACCCCACCAAGATGATCATTTCCATAATCTCCACCTCTGAAGACATGGATTCCACCTTCTGAGACAGGAGAAGCACTTGAACTCCATACAAACATGTGAAGATCCTTTCCCCCACCATCAGCAGCACCACCGCCACCTTTCTTCTTGGCCCCAGGACCTGTCACAGGTGAAAAGATCCCTGCACTCGTAGGACCAGGATACACCCCACCACCACCACCAGCATGAGAAGAATACACAGCTCTACCATTTTCCTCATCAAACCCCAAGTTGCCAAAATTTGATTGCCTTGGACTAACATTCCTCCCATTATTCACCATAGAATAAAAATCAGTGTGGTTGAAGCTAGAGCCTCTAGGTGTAGGGTTCCTAGAGGATTGAAGAGAGTATATCTCGGCATTGGTCAAGTTAGAAGCGCGTGGAGTCATTGAAACAGCACCATGTGAACGCCTAGAGAAAATGTCAGACCTTGAACTTGTGCTCTTTCTCACAGTGACGTGCAACTTGCCATCTTCACCAACCTCAGCCTCAGTGTGAAGAGGTTCCTTGCCATCAAGAGAAATAATATCAGAATCAACCTTGAATGAGATAATAGAGGCTGCAGTATCAGGGAACTGCTCCACTATGAGTAACCTGGCACCTCTATACTCAAACAAGAACAACATGAGAGTGTACCATATGATACACTGAAGCACCACAATCTGAACCATGAGGCTCCCTGATGAATCACCATACATACCCTTCAACAATGGAATCCCCATGACGAGTGTGTTAGGGAGAGTTGAGAGAGAGAAGAGTGTTATGGACCATTCCAAAGAACCCCTTGAGCTTATTCTAGACCATATTGCAAGCACCACAAGAACAATGGCTTTTTGGAGTGAGTCTGCTGCAATGAACTTGTAATTCATGGCGTAAGGGTTGTTGGTGGAGATGAAGTGAAAAGAGAGAAGTGGAACCGCAAAGAGAGCAACGAAACGGTTTATGCCGGAGCATTGGTCGGGGCTGAAAATCTTCCACCATTTGACTGAGCCGTAAGCTAGGATCATGGCTACATAGAGTGGAACAACTGCAGTGAGAACATGGTACAAGTCCGAAAGGCTTATCATTTTTGTGGTTCTAAGAGCTCAAAGATGCAGACTTTGCTGAAAAGGAGAGAGGGGCATTGGTGGGTGGCCGGAGATCAGAGGAGAAGGGAAAGCTCAACACAAATGAAAAAGGTGAAGCCTTTTCTCCACCATTTTATAACACAAAAAACCTTCTAACAATTTCTTTTTATTTATTTATTTCTCTTTTTATTTAATATTAAAAAAATAAAAATTTACGTATAATTATTTTTATATAAATAATTTATTATTTAATAATTTTTAATTATTAACTACTTTATATAAAATACCTTATTATATGTGAATTTTGTTGTCTCTATTTTTTAGATAACAAATGGTTTTAATTTTTTGTCCTTATTAAATATGTGCATTATTTACTTAGGGCAATCACAAATCAACAGAAAAATTATAAAATAAATCACTTAAATATAAATTAGTTAAAGACAAATATGATATTCAATAAAGTACCTAACTTTATAGGATTATTAAATTAGTATTGTTGTAAGTATTTTTAATAAGGCGTTTAAGTT
>NC_029794.2:131091615-131093136 GCF_000816755.2 Arachis ipaensis
TTCGAAAAGCCATCTTTTCTTTGGCAAGTTGGCAACCTTTCTTACTAGAGAGTAGAGGCACACATCACTGTCAAAAAAACAAAAAGACAAGTAGCATATCAAGTGCAAATATGAGAAAGATAGAATTTATAAAGTGAAAATTAAGGTGTAGTTAAATTTACTTGAAGTTAATAGTTGAGAATCATAAAATAATTTAATTAATTTGATTAAATTTTTATTTAACAGTTTTTAACTATTAATTTCATATAAAATTAACTACACCTGAATTTTTACTAATTTATAAAATATTTACCAGATTTTTGTTGGGAGCTTTAAATATGTGTCTATTTTTTTCCAATGGTTGACTTATAAACTCGACCTAAAGGGAGGAGAAAAGATACAAATAAAATATAACTTTTTGTTATATTTTTTTTTACATTATCATCAAGAATAATAATTAAGAATAGAACATCGTTATTAATCTAAAAAAAAAACAGGAACTAAAATACCATATCTAATACAAGCTCTAACACCAAAATCAATAAGAAGATTTAAAATCAATGAGAGTCCTGTGTAAAATCACATGTAATAATACACATAATTCCAAAATTTTCATCTTGATATATTTGGATCTAATCAATACTATCTCGATATTATTCCACTCAATGACTCCGCATAATTCATGAAAAACTCTAATAGCAAATACCAATTAGTATAGGTGAAATTCTACTGTAAAAATCGCTTCTAGATAATAAAATATAATCTGTTTACTGCATACTAGAAAGATATATATCAATACTACAAGACTCTATTATTTCTATTCTGTTTATTAACCATTTTTTATTTTTCTCCACAAAACATATTTACTATGTGTCTATATTTAATATGTTTTATATTTTTTGTTACTTGGACTTGTTATCGTTATGATATGTGATACGGTATTTAGATCGTTTGACTCTGATTTTATTTAACTTCTAGTGTAATAAAAAGTTCTTTATTATTACACTAAAAAAATGAAAGACAAAGCAGAGCATGAGTTTTTTTTTTTTTTAATAATTTTAAATTTTAATCATTGATGTATATTTTAAAAACTTAAAACGTGCTCCTTATGTCACGTACAAAAATAATCTCACTTTCATATACTATTAACATCTTTAACATGTTAAAAATTGATATAATGCTATTTCCCATAAACGAGTATTCACACGATTAAAATTAAAAAGATCAAGTCAGGAAGAGTTTTAATTGATCGCAATTTACATGGCATTTAATTTTTTTTTTTTTTGGTTTTCCACAGTATCCCATAAACCAGCAGGTCAAGGACTAATCCGTCGCGGTATTAAGCTTCATTTAAGGGTTTGTCGCTAGCCAATGAATTATTGCATGCACAAGGCGAAATTCGAACCCCCAACACTTGCTTAATCTTATCTTCCGACCCGATAGGTAAGATAGTTACTCATAAATATATTGTTACATACGCAACACAAAATTTAAATTTTTGATATTTATTTAAATAGATTAGTAAATTAATTATTAAAATAT
>NC_029794.2:131093545-131107075 GCF_000816755.2 Arachis ipaensis
TTAAAAATAAGTTAAATGACACATATATATATATAAATACATAATAAATAATGTTACGTAATTAATAATAATTTGTACTTATATTTACAGAAATTTTGCACACAAAAAAACATATAATTTATATATATATTTATCAGATTTTATACACATAAATTAATATAATTTTTATTCATATTTTTTAAAATTTATAAATATAAATTAACAAATTTTATTTATTAAAAATAATTTAATATTTATACTGATTAAATAATAACAAAAATACTAAAAGTTTCTGCCAAAATTTTTTTATATGGAATTTATATGATGACTTTTTTTGTTTAGATTTTGTTTTTGATATTAGAGTAGCAACGATATTTTTTTAAAATGTGTGTTGATGGGGTGTTATTCTCAAATGTGTAACTGTTTAATTAGATAAATAAAAATCAGACAGTTCAATTTGTGAGAAGTACAGAAATCGGACCGTCCAATTTATGAGGATATAGAAATCGGACTGAGGGATTTGTGAGGAAACAAAAATCGGACCGAAAAATTTCTATTTAAAAAAAATTAAAAAATTTGAAGTATAGAAATTGGACCCTCCAATTTGTGTATCTTTTACACTTTTAAAAAACACCAAAAATTACAATATTAAAATATATCACCACTTTTACTTTCATATAACAAAAAAAAAAAGCTCTTTTGTTTCCAACCTATAATTTTGGAGCGGAAAAATTCGCATTTATCGCTTCAGCATGATAGAGTCAACGTTTAGGTGGAACTTTTGGACTTAGACTTGTGTACGCCAACCAATCAACGTCGAAAAAAAATAAAAAATAAAAAAGCTATACGTCAGGTTGTTTTATTTTTGTAATGGAATCCAGAAAATTCGGGGTACATGTTTTATGAAGAATATAAGTGAATAACTTAAACGAAGTCACTTAAATCCAAATGCATCTAGATATATCCGTTTTGGATTGTATTATTATTAGTGGTTAGTTGAAAAATATTATTAACTAATATTTTTTCTTTATATTTGTTTATTTAAGTTAATATTAGTTAATATTTTATTTTTTTTCCTATAAATGTTAGATTATTCATCATAGAATTTCCGTATTATAATAATATATTAGTAGAGAGATACGTACCTATCAACTAATCTAATCAAAGGAGTTGTTTTTAAGTGTAACAAATTAAAGGGTTTTGCTACTTAATTATGCCTAAGGAATAAGGACTTTGGTTAAAAAAATTTAAATGAAAATTTTATTAACAAATAAAATTGTTAAATTAGTAGTGATGTTGATTAAATTAATATCTTAACTAATATCCCAAAATAGAAATCCTAAAGACATCAATTAAAAATATCTTATAATAAATGCCACTTCGTTGATTAAATTTCATCTTACAGAAATTAACACTAGAGATGAGAGCGTGATGCAACAATATGATCATCATCGCATATTGTTTAAATTTTTACACATCGCAATTTAAGGAAAAGTAATCATATTTATGATTTGGCTCAGTTTGTAAGTGCATAATTGATTCATAATTTAATGGGTCGTCTTAGTATCATAATGTATTTAATTCATGGTGGAGTTTGATTCCTATGACATGATATAAGAGGTGGTTATAACTTTATATAATAATATTATAAGAAAAGGATAAATAGGTCTTTAATTCATTGGTACGTGAATATTTAAATTTAAAAAAAAATTAATATTATTCATAGCTTATGAGTCAAACTATTACTAATTCAATTTGAAAATTGTAATAAAATGTTGAGTTAAGTACGATTTTGGTCTTCAAGGTATAGGTCGAATTTTTTTTATTTTTAACCTTTTTTTTTTCATACAAAATCGTTCTAAAGATTAACTTGGTTTTAAAATCGTCCTTATTTTAGGGACCAAAATTATACGAAGGTGGCGGCGGAAGCAGAGACATTTTGTTATGCGTAATTTGATCCAAAATTTTAAAATTTAAGTAAAAATGACGATTTTAAAACTTGGTTTTAAACTTTAGGGACGATTTTGTATGCAAAAAAATATTGTAAACGAAAAAAATTTTCAGCCTATACCTTAGGCCCCGTTTGTTACTTTGTTTGATGCCCGCGTCTTGCAAAGACATAGACACGGTGGGACGTGTCTATTGTTTGGTTTGTCAGACACAAAAATAAGAAGGACATGCTTACACACAAACATACACAAAATACATGTATTTCATATCTCAATAAAATGGTGAGACACGGATTTTGGGTGATGGACACGGATCTGTATTCTTTTTTTAGACTATTTTATCCTCATTCATTTTCTGAAATTCCAAATATCTCCCTTTTGTGTTACAAACCCTAACCGATGATTTCTTCTGCAATTGTTCTGCACTATTGAAGCTGTACCACCGCCGCACATCGTCTCCGTTTCTCGCTGACTCTCCTCTCTGATTATTGCGTGCTGTGCTCCGGTCGCGATGAGCTTGTGTTGCTACTCCACCGCCTTTGCCTTTCCATCCCGCAACCGCATTAGCCTCCTCCTATCTATGCTTTGCCTTGTTGCCTCTGGTATTTTTCTCTTGTGATGTATATTTTTTAATTTTGATTATTGATAAGATGTGTTATTATTGATTGAGTGCTATCTAGTGTTTGGATATATGGCTGATCGAATTGTAGGTACACCTAAGATTTCTTTATAATTACTCATTTTATTTTCATCTGAATTCTTCAATACACAATAAATAATTTCGGTGGTGGTTGTTTATTTTCCCTAATTGAAGAGGAAAAATAATGGAAAAAGCCATGTTTCTAATTCAAAGAGGGCAATTTATTTGTATTGTGTCTATAAAATTGCTTATTAATCTGCTTACTAAGCCGTTGATCAGATTGTTTGTATTATGTGTCGTAGAAATTGATTAAGTTGGATGATAATTGTTTGTAGAAATTGATCTTTTTTCATTATGGTAGTAGTTAGAGTCAATTTTGTCTTAAAAAGTTATCAATCACCTATCTCAAAGTATTATTTCCTTTCTTTTACTTAATAAAATTACATATTAAAACTCTTAATTATTTTTAGCTGATATTTTTATTGATATGTATTTAATTAGATTTCAATCATGTCTTTTTTATTTTGTTCATCGCTACTTAATAAAATTACATATGCTTATGTAACGAGTGTTTTTCCTATTTTTAGTTTAATTAAGCATTTTTCTTATTCGTACAAATTATTAGAGTTCTTCATTTATGTATTTACTTGTTATTATTTCTTAGGAAGTGATAATGGATCATTCTGAACATATTAAGCTATGTGTTGGATATTATTGGATTATGAGAATGCAATTTGATACGTTAATGCTGCTATGTTTAGTTACTTTATATATGTATATTAGGAATAGAAGGCGGGGTCATTCTTCGATTGGTCGAAGAGTGAACACACTACCATTAAGGCGAGATGCATTAGATAATATCATCAGGGAGGATGGAGATAGAAATTGTATATAGGAGTTAAAAATGAGTTTAAATGTATTTGCAACTTTATGTGAATTGCTACAAGTTCAAGGTGAATTAGACGAAGACGGTCATGTTGGCATAGGTGAGCAAGTAGCAACTTTCTTAATCATCATATTAGCTCACCATACGAAAAATCACAGCTTACAAGTTAGGTTCTATAGATCTGGTGAAACTATTAGTAGGTATTTTTACAAGGTACTGTGTTCGATTTTGCGTGTCCAAAGTATCTTATTTGCAAAGGCAGACCCTGTACCGGAAGATTGTGTAGATCCCAGATGAAAATGGTTCAAGGTAGGTCGTGTATGTAGCTCCAATTTTTATTGGTCAAGTTAACTCTGCATGTAATAAATTTTTCTTTTTACATTTGATAGGGTTGTATAGGAGCATTAGATGGAACTTTCATAGATGTCACAGTCCTGAAGAGTGACAAATCTAGATATCGGACAAGAAAATCTAGAATATCCACCAATGTCTTAGGAGTTTGCAATCAGAACATGAATTTCGTCTATGTCCTTAGCGATTGGAAAGGATCGGCATCTGATTCACGGATACTTAGGGATGCTATTACTCAACATAATGGCTTGAAAATACTTGTTAGTATGTCTAAATCAATCTTTTGAAAAGAATAATAACTATTTATTATGAGAATTACAATCTATTTCTTATATCTCTCCATCCTTCCATTTTAGGGTGTTATTACTTAGTGGATGCTGGCTATACTAATGGGAGAGAATTTTTATCTCCTTATAGAAATGTCCGCTATCATGTGAATGAGTGGGTTCAAGATCATCGGGCACCATAAAATTGTCTAGAGTTATTTAATAAGAAGCACTCTTCGACTAGAAATGTGATTGAGCGGTGTTTTGGGTTGCTTAAGAAAAGATGGGCAATTCTACGAAGTCCCCCGTTCTATCCTATTAGGATTCAAAGTCACATTATTATTTCTTGTTGTTTGTTACAAAATTTTATTCGTATGAACATGGATGTTGATCCTGAAGAAGATGCAACTCTTTTATCAGAACATATACCCGTAGAAGATGACACTATAGTTGATGAAGCTGATACAATTGATATTGTGGAAAGTAGCCATGAGTGGAATCAATGGCGTGAGGACCTAGCAACCGAGATGTGGCAAATATGGAGAGGAGAACATGGCGTGTAGAGTTTTTATCTTTGCAAGTTTTGTTATGTATACAATTGTCCTAGACTATTTGTATTTGAATTCATTTGAGTTTTTTTCGTTGTGCAATATGTATTTGCCAATTCAGATTTATAACTTGTATTACAAGTGTTTGTTTTAATTGTTTTAATTAGACAAGATAATTCTACTACCATTGAACTCTAATTTTAATAGTAATTTTGCTGCCATGATTTATTTTATTCGTTATTGTGCATGAATATTATCTAGCAGCAAATGACCTCCATACCCCGCCAATAGACTGAAGAAGAAACTGAACAATTTGTGGTGTTCATGGAGAAATTGGTTGTTGAAGACAAGAGGACAGATGCCGGTCAATTTAAACCAGGGACATTTCAAAAGCTGGCAGACAAAATGAATGAGAAGTTTTCTGGATGTGGTCTCACTGTAAAGCACATCAGAAATAAACACAAGCGCCTCAAAGAAAAATATATGTTTGTGGTTGAGATGTTGAGTTGTAGTGGTTTTGGGTGGAATTCTGAAAAGATGTGTGTTGAAGTGGATAGTAAACAAGTATTAGAAGCATGGGGAAAGGTGTGAATTTTTGAACATTTAATCATTCTTCTTACAAGTATTTTTTAATTTTCATGTAATTGTACGTATATGAATTTATAATGTATACTTTGTTTTATGTTGTATAGGATCGCAATGTTACACTTTACACTCCAGGCAAGCCATTTTCATTGTTTGAACGTCTTGGGAACATTTTTGGCAAGGATAGAGCTACCGGTCTTGATGCATGCAGTGAAAAAGATGCCGAAGAAGATGTCACACCGGGCTCTACATTTGCTGCGGCCACATTTGGTGGCTTAGGTTTAGGCGGAGACGATATTGACATTGAAGATTTAGCAGCTGCCAAGAGCGAACTACCCAACACCTTTTCGACCTCTTTTGCTTCATCAAGTGAGAGAAATCAAGTACGTCAAACTGCAACTAAAAAAAGCAATGATGCTGCAATCCTATCAAACTTGGCTGAAACTTTTAAGGCTGCGATTGAGGATCAAGGAAAGCATGTGTAGGTACTAGCCAATGCAATGTCTGGGGTTAATGAGCAAGTGAATCTTGGCCGAACGTTGAAGAGTCTTGGTTTCGACACAATGGAGATCATACAAATTGCAAAGAAATTTGTGCAAAATCCATAATTGAAGGCAACCTTTTGGAGTTTGGACGAGGAAAGGGCGGCATTCGCACGAGATATAATAGACAACTTTTAGCTATTGTTGGTGATGTTGGTGGTCTTAGTTGTTAACTTATTATGTGTATTTTGCTAGAACTTATTAGACTTTTTAGTGTTATGTTGTTTTTTCGGATGCTAATCAAGTGAAGTACACTAACTAGTTTGCAACTCTTTTATGCGTGAACAGAATTTTATTCATATTGTCCAGTTTTCTGTGTTGATTTTCTGCTATTATGCAACTAAGTTATCCATCAGGCAAATGTTTATTGTGTTGTGCAATTTGCACTTAAAATTGTGTAATCCTACCAAATTCTATTGAATTCTGCATTATGTATATTAATTTTCTGCACTTAAATTATTTATTAAGTGAGTGTTATTTGTATTGTGCAATTTTGTCTCATATTTGTGCAAAAATGTAAAATTTCATTGAATTCTGTATTATTTATGTTAATCTTCTGCACTTAATTTATTTATCAGGTGAATATTAATTGTATTGTATAATTTTGTCTCAAAAATTTATGCACTTTTGCAGATTTAGAATCAAGTCTTGCTTACAACTTATGTTTTCTTAATCCTGTGTTGATGTTTATAACTTGAATTCTTAAATTCTGCACTTATATATTTGTGCAAATCATACAAGATATTCTCCAAATACTATTAGCTAAAAAAAGAAACAGAGCAAACCAAAATAAACATCAAAGAAACAACTTTCCATTAAATTTTCAATTCATATAATTTCATTACAAATGAAGGACCCAACAATCAATTGTGTATTTGCTAAAGCTATACCAATATAAGTCTTATGCTATTGTTTGTCATGATCCATTGTAAAGATATAAAGCCAAATATCACAAAAGAAAAATACAACTTTCAAAGTCTATTAATATCCCAACAGCCATCATAAGATATTAGGACTTTGTCTTCTCCTCTTGTAGCTTTATTCCTTGAGATTTTTTTCCTTTGTTTGCTCCTTATGCATTCTTGAAGTCATGTTTATCTGAAATGAGATAAATGTAATACAACAAATTGAACAATTCACAACTAAAGAATCCAATAACAAAAGAAAAAGATAAAGTTCAATTACCTTTAGTACTTTATAAAGATAAAGCAATTTCTTTACTAATAGTATGATCAATTCACTGAAGCCTTTACTCAATATTTTCAACTTGGATTATGAAATGAATTAAAATAGGTTTCAACAACATCCAAAGTGTGACGATGATCTCTTTTTTAAAATGAGCCAGAAATTGAGATCACAGCATTGAGGTCAGCAAGGCACTCAGTTGGAAAGGCAAGAAAAGAATTCATGAGAAAATCATTAACATATCAACTTTTGCCACACCAACCAGCCTGCAATTTCCCTCTTCATCCAATTTCTTTCCTCTTTCACTTTTCATGTCACCCTTTGATTCTTCAGATGTCAACACTGTCTTCACCATTAGTGGTAGAGCCTTGTAGATACTCCCATCAGTAAACAAAAACTTGGGCCTTGAATTAAAAATCAACTTAGCTTGTTACAAAGATGATTGTAAGAATTTAAGCTTATTTTTCACTATTGATGTAAGGATCACTTTGCCATATATATAAAATTGTAGAGTTCGAAGATTGTAATCTCCTATGAAATTAAATTGGTTACCTTGCCAAATTCTTGGTTAATGGTCCTTGGAATGTTTATGGGACTATATTAATCTTCAAGAATGGGATAGCGAGGATCACACTCACACGTATATATAAAATAAGAGTTATATGCTTAAAAAAGTCCTATGAGTACAGAAGTTAATTAATTTTGAACATTATTTGTAATGAATTTTAGCTAATTGTAAAAAAATCTTATTGAATTTCAGATTCTTTAGAATGAAAACATGCTACATTTTGATCTTTTAGTTCATCAAGGGTAAGTCCATACACATTATTACAATGCTTGGCAACAAAAATCACTTCATTAATCTTTTCATTTACAACATAGCATTCAAGTCTTTTGAAAGTCACTAAATATCCTAAGTCACACAGCTGACTTATACTCAAAAGATTGTGCTTCAGTCCATAAACCAAAAATACATCATCAATGAAAGTAGATTGTTCATTACCTTCTTTTCCAACAGTAATTATTTTACCTTTACCATCATCTCCAAAGGTCACAAAACCTCCATCATACTTGTTTAGTTTGATGAAGCAAGTTGACCTTTCAGTCATGTGCCTAGAGCATCCACTATCCAAGTACCACATATCTTTTTTGTTCTTGGATGCTAGGCAAATCTACATGAAAAACTTCAAGTAACCTTAGGTATCCAAATTAATTTGGATCCTTTGAAGTTAATCAATATTGGTTGCCCAAGTGCATTGAAATCACAAACAACATTGTAAATTTGGTTTTCCACCACTCTCTTTTTAATAAAACATTGTGCATATGAGTGACCAAATTTCTTACAATTAAAACAATAATTTTCTTATACATGTCGCTGAAATCGAGATGAGCTACCATGCTGAAAATGATTAAAGGGCTGAAATTTTCTAGTTTTTGGAAGAGGTGCTTTTCTTTTGACAAATTGATTTTTGTTATAATTATTCCTCTTTGCAAAAGCATTTTCACCAGAATTTTTGAAAACTTTTGGGCTTTTCGAAGATGAGGTTTTGTTGTGAAATGAAGGTTTCCTGAAAGCAACCTCATTTTTCAAAATGTACCCCAGACCTGACCTATTTGAAGTAGGTTCGGTTAGGGCCGTCAAAATGGGTTAAACCCATCGGGCTAGCTCGTTTACCCGTTTAAATGGGCGGGCTTTGCCTCTAAAATTAAGCCCGTTTAGCCCATTCTTTTGTGAGGCTTCTAAGGAGTTTTCTCACTAGGATTTGTTCTGAGTAGTTTGTACCCATAGCATCAAGGTTGTTGATTATGATTAAGAATCTCTCAAACACTTTATCAATGCTTTCTCCATCCTTCATGTTGAACATCTCGTACTCTTTTCGTATCATATCAATCCTCGTTTCTTTGACTTGTTTAGTGCCTTTGTGTGTAACATGGAGTTTCTCCTAGATTTCTTTGACTGTCTTACATCTAGACACCTTTCGGTACTCTTCAAAGCTGATAGCACAGTGAAAAAGGTTGATTGCTTTAGCATTTAGCTCCATCTTCTTCTTATCTTCTTCATTCCACTAAGCTTCTTCTTTTAGAGTCACCACTCCATCAGCACTTATTTTTGTTGGAATCTTGGAACCGCTTATAACAATCTTCCAAATGTTGTAGTCAATGGATTGGATGAAGATCCTCATCCTCTCTTTCCAGTAGGCATAGTTCTTCCCGTTGAAGAAAGGAGGCCTGTTGTTTGATTGGCCTTCAGTGAGGGTATATGCCACTGTGGTTGTGCCCAAGTTGTTCGCCATTGGATCTTTGCTCAAAGCGGTTAAGATTTATTCTTGAGACCTTAGCTCCTGATACCAATTGAAGGTTGTAGTAGGCTTAGAGAAGGGGGGTTGAATCTATGCCTTTCTTTAAGTTACTGAAATAACCCTTTTTTAATTAAACTTGCAATTCTGATTCAGTTTGAACTCAGCAGCAAAAATTTATGAGACAATTTATTTTTGTCTCATGAATATCAGAAAATAGAACAGAGCAGAAAGGAGAAGAGCTAACACCATCATGTATCCTGGTTCGGTTGCCTTGTGCTATGCAACTTACATCCAGTCTCCACCACAACAGTGGTGGAATTTCCACTATAGTTAAAGTATTACATACACCAATTCCACAGGATTGACACAATCCTTTCACACTCAAGTTCTAACCTAATTTGACATTGGCTATGCTAATACCTAACTCTTCACTCTTAGTGCTTACCCAACTAAGAAAGGGGTACCTCACTGGTACTAGACATAAGACACAAACTTACCTAAAGAAATCTGAAAATAACTCTAGGCTTTTCTCTCAAGTGTATCACTCAGCCTCTTTCCACTCTTTGGCTTTTACTTGAGCTCTCTCAATATGCCTTTTCACTCAAGAAATTACAAAAAGATAAACATTGAAAAGTAAATTACAATCTGTAAAACATGAAGGAGATTGACTCTACAACAGCCTCTTTGCTATGTGATAAACCAGATTTGCATGTCTCTGATTCAGTTCTTCATTTTTGGTGGAATGCTTCTTTGAAAGAAAGCACTGTCCAAGTAGAGGAACTTCTTCAGGGAACTCTTCTCAGAACATAACTCACCAAACTCTGGTTATCTCTCCTTACCTTTGAATGAACATAAAATCTTCTTATATCTCCTTGCATGTTGCTGGGTTCTTCTTCCTAGGTCAACTTCTTGAGTCTTGTGCTTCACCAACCCACAAACTCACTTTTTCTCATTAATCATCAGAGTAAAAACTTTGCTTCTGACCTTCTCTTGTTGACCGAAAGCCATAAAACAACAACCACAAAAGTCTTCCAATGGTAAACCGGATCTTAGCCATTGAGAAGCTACTTGGTTTCCAAGAATCACTTGTGACCGTAGATACACAACAGATTGGAATAGAAATCAACTTTCCCTTTGATGCCATTTTCGGACTTGCAGAGTGGTGGGAAGAAGAGAAGAGCAGAGACGCAGAGTAGCAATGCAAGACGGCGGTGGCGTAGTAGTTAAACTGACTAAACAGAGCAGCGACATTGGCGAAGGAAGAGAGGGAACGGCGCAGTGCGGTGATGACGCGGTGAGTGGGCCGGCTGAAACGGACAGTGGCGAGGCCGCGAGGGAGGTGTTCGGAGGTGGCTTGCTAGGTGCAAAGACGCCAAAGAGAATGCAAAAGGGGTGTCGCGAGGAGGGTGAGGGTGACTGGGAATTGGAATGCGGCGCTAGTGTGGAAACTGGAAAGAGGAATTAGGGTTTCTAACTTTTGAATATATATATGGAAGGTGAAATGACTAAAAAACCAAAGTAAAAAATAAATTACTAAGGGTGTTTAAGTAATTTAATATATTCGGGGACTGTGGGGAATACGGGAACAGGGATCCCTACTCGGGTCCCCGCACTTGCTTCGGGAAAATTTTGTCCCCCATCCCCGTCTCCACAGGAAAAATTTCTCGCCATCGGGGTTCCATTTGGGGCGGTCATTGCGGGGATCCCCCTGCCCCTTGAAGATTTTTGACACCCCTAAGAAAGAGAGCGAGAGGAGAGAGAAGAAATGGAGTGATCTCGGACAAGTGAGGGAGGAGGGATTTGCGTTTGAATTTGAAACCAACTTTACCGTCGGCAAAATTATCGGTTAAATCTGACGATAAAACCGACGGTAAAGTTGGCTCCAACAAAATCATATTTTGCCCCACTAATCACCGTCAGATTTAGAGTTGGAATATGAAATTCGACGGTAAACATTTTGGAAGATCCAAGCTGCCTTGTATCCGACACAAAAACTAACGCTAAATCCGATGGTAATTAATTCTGCTAAATCTAATGATAAATTCGATGATACACAATATATTTTTTTTATAGTGTTTCCGTTAGAATGTCTTTTTTACTATATAGTAATATAGAGAAACAGACTAAACCTTTTTAAAACTTAATTAAACTTGCTCTATAGACTAACGCGCTCTGCAATCTTTACCATTCTCTAACAACCTTAGTTTATTAGATATGAATTAGGGATTAGAACTCTAAATAATTGGTATATGATATCATTATAAAATTGCAATATCATTTCAGCGAAGAAAAAAGCTTAACAACATACTGTACGTAATCAAATGCTAAAATTTTGGGATTGTATGCATGCTTGTTAGTTAGTTACTTATATATGATGCATGACTTCGAAACTACAATAAAGAGTTAAAAAAGCGATTATTATTATTATTGAGACAGTTGCCTGGTGTGAGCGAGGGAGGTGCATGGAAATATATAAATTTAATATTTTTAAATATAATATTTTTATTTATATTTTATCTAATAAATATAATTTTATATTTTTATATTTTATTTTAGTATTTTGTGTTTGTAAACAAACATAGCAAATAAGCTAAGTAATTAAAACGAGGAAAAGAACAAAGAAGAAGAATGTAAGTAATTAAGAAAAGGAGTAGTGAATGGCTTAGAAATTAGAATCAATCATCTCGATTATCCCACGCACACATAAAGAACAAATGACAAATTAAATCCCAAATGGCTCTGGAACCAATTCTGCCAAATACATAATTAATTGGGAGTGGATCCTCTCCAGTGAGAAAAAAACTGAATGATATCCAGTGTTCAATCTAATCATTCATTGCGTTCTCTCTCTTATTTATTTCTGGTCCCACTCATAGAATTAAAGGTGATAGATCACACTGAATTCTATCAATTGTTAAAAAAACTGGAGAGGATCTTTTTCCTAATTAACTAGCAATTAGCATGGCCTCAAAAGGTAGAATGATGTTGTTTCAATATCTAATTCATTTACAACAAAATATAGTGTGTGTGTCAAGATAGGAAAAATTGAAGAATAAATAATTCAATAATCTTTTTATATATACCTCAATTTAATAGATTTCGATAAGATCATTCTTGTGTAAAATATTTAAGACTTATTATGACAGGCCACAGGCGGCGCCGCTCTTTAGATACAGTAACTTTACCATACATACATTACACATTACTCCTTTTTAAATAAAATTGCAATAATTATTACGGTGGGTGTAATGGTCATTTTGAATGTTTGGAGGCCGAAAACGACTGCGTTTGGATTCAGTGACAGGGCCCTGTCCCTTTCGGTGTCTCCCATACCCTCAACACATGACAACTCACCTCTTCACACGTTATCTACAAAAGCCCAAATTCCCATCACAATTACTCTACCATTTCAATTAATACTAATATTAAACAATATTATTCCTAGTTTGGAGATGGAATAAACTATAATTTAATTTACCGTGAATTAGTTAGTGCTATGTTTTCAAATGAAATATATGAGTAGACAATTTTTGTTTTATTAAACTTGAAATTAAAGGAGCAAAACCATGAAGAAAAGACATGTATGGAATAATTTCTAAGGATAGGTAAGCAAGAAAGCGACCATGCAGCAACATTGTATTGAATGGAATGACAAGTAGTAAATCAATTATTAATCATACAATAATGTATGATATGATATAATGAGATGAGTGTGACGTATTTGTATTATGGGAACAAGCAACCGAATACTCCAGTCACAGTACTACTGAATTACTGATACATAATTGAATACTCTGCAACCGTGGATCTATTAGGTATATAACCATAAAAGCCCAAATATGTGCCATTTTCACTTATTATATTCAGTGTTTTCTCAACAAACCTTCAAGATACTAATTTTAAGATCAAAAGCTTGTTAATTGTGGTGGATAGCTTAAATACTCCAATTTTATTATTAAAAAAAAAACATAAGAAGAGAATCCCAAAGATACACTTTTGTATCTTGTTTTCGTGCGGAAGAAGTGAATATCGCAGCGCTCTCTGCCCAAATATCAATAACTTTTCATTGTTGGGTCTTAATCAAAGAGGGACAATATAATTATGTCTAACAAAATGCGCCAACCATCTATATATCTATAACACTCGTTAAGAATATAGATATTAAAAAATTTCAAGTGTATCAATATATCGGTATTTTAGTGATTTTTAATCGTTGATTTTAATTATAAAAAAAAATATATAATATATATAATTAAAATTAACAGTTAAAAATTATTTAAATATCAGTATATCAGTATA
>NC_029794.2:131107343-131113787 GCF_000816755.2 Arachis ipaensis
ATGCATTGATATTGCATAGAGAAAACTAAAACTAGATACTTTTGTTCTCTTATCCGATGCTTATAGAAGAGTCAGACCGAAGACTTTTTTGTTTTTCTTTTTATTTGTGAGAGCCTTTTTTATTTATCACACAAGTCACATACCCACAATATGAGGTTTTTAAACCTCATTCAACCAACTATAAAACATTATAACATCATAATATTCACGTCACGCATACTAACATTCATACACATAATATTAAGGGTTTTCAGCCACAATTAGCTTTAACAAAGTCTCAAATTCGGATGTATCTATTACAAGGCAAAGAATTTCACCATTAAAGTAAACCTTGAGTGCGAGAACAATTTAATTTGCCATCGGATCTAGGCTTCAGCTGAATTTTTCAGAGCCTTATAACATTCTCTTGAAAAAAATATTATCATGTGGGTTTTTTTTTTTGGACTTAAAAAGATAATTAGTTATATTATCGAAAGCTTTTCATTGGGTATGTCATTTGTGGACACTGCAGATTTTGGAGTGGCATACCAAGTCGCATATTCGAAGCCCAAAAGAAAAAGTCACATATTTAATGGGTCATGTCAACTGTAATAAATCTAACCCAGCTTCTTATCAAACTTTCATATATTTTTTGGACGTGAACTTCCCTGTAATTTTTTTTGGACGGGCTTCCCAGTATTGTTTTACCAAAGAGAGTTTTTATTAGGTTTACAAGTTTGGGCTTTCATTCTGTCCCACTATTTTAAATTATGGCCCAAATAGAGAGACTTGTAAAGAGGATACAAAGTCATGGGCTAAATGTCTCATAGAGAATATTAGAATTGACTGTAGACCAAATGACAAAAAAAATAAACAAAGCTATGTAACGTACAATCTAAATAATAGCATCAATGGGTCCATAGCTCAGTGGTAGAGCATTTGACTGCAGATCAAGAGGTCACCGGTTCGAACCCGGTTGGGCCCTTAAAAATGTATTATTATGATTTTTAAAGTACTTAGAACTATATTATATAGTTGAAATTTAGAACCCATCCTGAAGATAATATTTAATATTGGAACAAAACCAAAAAAGTGAGGAGCATTGAAAGTAGAAGGATAAACACGTTTGTTAATCACAATCACCATATTCCTTTTCATTCAATATCAAACTAATTTCACTTCTCTCTTCTTTCTGGATTCAAGTCCAGATTTTTCCTTCTCTTGTTGGACTCAGATTTTGTTGCTAACTCAATGATTACAATCAAGGGTATGCAAAGGGGGCGATTCTTGAATCCTATACCCCAACTTGTTACTGGATTATCAAGCTCTGCTGCTGCAAGCTCTTGTGATGCCATGGATACAGCTAATCAACTGCAATCTCTTCATTCTCGGTAAATCAGAAACCTTTTAGTTAATTATTCAATTTCAATTGATTTCTCATTGAGCTGGAATTTTCTATTTACATTGTGTTTGGATCGAACCTAATTAGTTGTGACTAAGAAGTTGGATTAATGGTTTATTTAGATAGATATGTCTTGGGGATGCTGAACAGTACTTGTAAAAGTTGTTGCTCCAAGCATAAAATTTAATATCAGTTTGTTGCTCGTTTATATTCTCATATAAAGAATTAAAGATAATGCATGGTAGAATCAGCATTGTTTGAGCATAATGGAAGTTGCTCTGTATTGTGAGATATTTTGGTGATTACTTAACATAATATTTGGAGTCTATCTAAAGGTAGATGAGGCAGGGTAATTGGTTTTTGGAACTTTATCCATGCATGTTCTTTGGATGTTGACATGATGACATTAGAGCTCTGTCCATTAAGCTCTAATGGATTTTCATTTTTAATGGTTTATTTTTTGGTACATAATTAATTTTAACATTATATCAGCATTTTCAAGAAATCAATTGGCTTGATCTTAAATAATGTGCTCTGCTTTAGTTATCCTGAATACACAAGGGACAGTACAAAGGCCACAGAACATAGGAGTGCATTCAACAAATACAATATAAGGGGCCTATCTCAATGCCTGAATTGGCCTAAAAGGTTTAATGATAATTCTCATCCTGCCAGCTACTTGGTAAACCATCATTTTACATCTGATCGAAATACAGATGCAAAGGATTTCTCAAGTAAGGTGCAGTGGATCTTATGTTATGATACTCCCTATCCACCTTCTATTGTTATGTATTTAACCTCCGATATAAAATATTAAGCTAGCAGCCATGTTGAATCTGTAAATTTCTTTCAATGAAAAACTCAAACTTCTCTGTTGTACATTTAATGCTGATGCGATATGATATCTCCATTATTATGTCTAATTAAGTATTTCTTTGCTTTATTAACATTTTTCATTCTATTTGTTGCATCATATTGGATCATTTGTGACTCATAATTTATACAATGCTTCAGCTTCTTAAAGGTATTCCAGACTTTGTAAAGATAGTGGAGGTTGGTCCAAGGGATGGATTGCAGAATGAGAAGTCTATCGTTCCAACTGATGTAAAAGTTGAGTTGATAAAGCTGCTGGTTTCTTCTGGGTTGTCTGTCGTCGAGGCAACAAGTTTTGTATCACCAAAATGGGTTCCACAGGTAACTGTTATTCCTAGATAAAATTGATCTATTCACAATTTTCTAGTCAACACTATGATGAACTCCTGCAATGTTCTTGATCATAATTATGTGTTTTTGGTATGTTTTCTACCATGTTTACATAATTTATTTTATTAGAAGTTAAGGAAGCTGCTATTTGTCAAGTTATTGTATGCTGAGATTCTCTTCTTGATTATTGTTCCCATAATTCTTTTATATTTTGCTGGGTCCCCTTCCCCCCTCCTCTCTTCAATTCTTCACATGATCTATAGCCTGGGATGGTAGAGTTAGTTATGATTTCTATTGTACTTTTAAAATTGTGTTGCAGCCATAAAAGTTTTTCAGACTGCATGTTTCTTCAAAACAAGTTATCTGACAAACTGATTTCACATCTTTGAAACCAAATTCAGTTGGCAGATGCAAAGGATGTATTGGAAGGCATTCAAGATGTGGAAGGTGTTAGCTTTCCTGTATTAACTCCAAACCTCAAAGTAAGATATACATGTCAAAGTAAGATATATATGTTTTAAAAATTATTATTCATTAAGTATTTGCATATGCATTTAATTATCTAAACCTGTTTCTTTCAGGGCTTTGAGGCAGCTGTTGCTGCTGGGGCTAAGGAAGTGGCTGTTTTTCCAGCAGCTTCTGAATCATTCTCTAAAGCAAATCTCAACTCTGGCATTGAGGATAATCTTGCTCGTTGCCGAGACATTGCTTCAGCTTCTCGAAGCTACTCAATCCCTGTTCGTGGGTATAGTTTTCATTTTTCAATTGTTACTTGTCAATCTCTACAGAAAAGTTACAACATTTTCTGAGGTTTTCTGTTTCTACTAGTTTATTCAAAATGAGTTTATTTACGTCTTTGAATTGTTGTTGTAATTGACACATCCTAATTCATTTTTCATGATATATAGATGCTGATTTGTTTTTTCAATGGCAACATTTGATGGTATGCCCACTATTAAAGTACTTTCAACCATAGTCTCTTCCTATTATATTTGCATTTCGATGGTTGTAAGAGGGAATTAATGAAAAGATGATTTAGATTATAGAAATGGTTTTGTTGATCATAGGATGTATCTTAGACTCATCTTTCGTCCTAACTAGAATATAGGTACTTTTCCTTCAAATTATTTGAACAATCACAAAAGGACCATGCTGTTACTCTTCACTTTAAATTTCAAAACCATCATAGTAAATTATATAATCAGCCATGTGACTGGTTTTATACTTCAGATATATATCATGTGTTGTGGGATGTCCTTTTGAAGGACATGTTGCTCCAGCCAAAGTAGCATATGTGGCAAAGGCACTTTATGAGATGGGTTGCTCAGAGATTTCACTAGGTGATACGATTGGTGTTGGTACACCTGGTAATGTTTCTTCTGTTTGTTGTCATGTATGTTTTTTTAGCTATATTGGATTTGATTGCAGTGGTGCTGTATGTATAGATATGTTAAAGTTTTTAGCTCTTATTTGTGTTGATCTGGTTCCCTTCTTTAGTTATATTATAATGTTGTCTCGTCAGTGATGAATTGTATGGAGTCCTTGCATATTTTACAATAATCTTACTTAAAATTCCCTTCCATTTTCTACCCTGCTGTTTTAGTTTTAATTTTCAAATTTTTTGATTGGACTCAATCTGCTTCATCTTCGCAGGCACTGTCGTTCCAATGCTGGAAGCTGTTCTTGATGTTGTTCCAGTTGACAAGCTTGCTGTCCACTTTCATGATACTTATGGTCAGGCGCTTTCAAATACTCTAATTTCACTTCAGGTAAATGATTTCGTTTACTTTCTTTTTCGCTTATACTTGTCATTTTGTAGCCAGTTTGCGTTGGGATTTTTCTGGTGTTGAGTTGTGTCCCCATTCTCTCAAAGTAAACAATGAAAGAAACACTTGGAATTTCTCTAATCATAATGGATAACCTTGGTTCTGAACCTATCCCTTGTTATAACTATATGTGTAACGTTATGCAGATGGGGATCAGTGTAGTGGATTCATCTGTTTCCGGCCTTGGGGGTTGTCCGTATGCAAAGGGTGCAACTGGAAATGTTGCCACAGAGGATGTTGTTTACATGCTGGATGGAATTGGAGTGAAAACCAACGTGGACCTCGGAAAGCTTATGCAGGCCGGAGATTTCATCTGCAAGCATTTAGGACGTGCATCGAATTCAAGAGCCGCAACTGCGTTGAGTAAAGTTAAAGCTCATGCTTCCAAACTTTGAATATGTTAAAGCTACACAATGCAATCCACATGATACATAGGTTAATGAATTTATCCACTGCATAACTTCTGTTCATGTGCTTTTATGACCATAGAGAAAGAGAAAGAGGAGAGTTGCATCGCTTTGATTATTGAAGCATCACATGTTCAGCATTGTGATCTTAAAGACAAATGTTTTAAATAATGAAATGATTAAAGACATTAATGCTTTTCATGCTGTGATTACCTTGTACTCTACTCCAATAATATGATGTGTGACACAAGGTTAACTAGGAAGAAATGCATGCCTTTCCATTCATAAAGATCCCTGGAATCCAATCCCATATATGAATAGGGAGTTGAATCCAAAATAGTCCAACAAAATCAAATGAAGAATCTAGATGACATCAATGCTGAGAACATTTAAATTTGATGTCATGGTTGTACAGTTTACTTGAGGAGCACATAAAGAATCCAAACACTAATAACACAAGAATCACTAATAATGAACAATGTTATGTATCAAGTAACAGAACTAGAAAGCTGAATGTGTATACCACTGTCACTGTGTGAAGTGAAGTGAAAAATCTTTATGTCCTTTTAACTGACACTGTTTTTGATTTTCTCCCTCCCAATTAGAGAGAGAATTGTGCATGCATGTGTATACATTATAACTGTGTGAGAGCAGAAAGAAATTTATAGTTATTGAAGGGAGTTGGTGGTGGCATCAACAAGGTAGTTATTGCACCTTCTTTTTAACGTGGACTTTCAACTCAATCTGTGCTGCTTCATTGTTTCAACATTTAATGTACTGAGGATTTTGTCTCCCTAGCTAGCCTTGTTTTCACCCTCATAGGGGTACACAACTACACATAATCAAACTTACATATTCTGGTGAAACGCACAATATACAAAAATAATTCAAAAATCTACTTGGTAAATACTAAAATGTGAAATCCCAAGTCCATGAAAATTTATGTTAAATTTAACTATAAAGGATCATTATCAGTCAACTTGTATGTATTCTCTATTTTTGAATTCTTAAGCAAAAGTTTGCTTAAATCACGTGATAATAAAACTCATTAGTCATTTGTCATAAATTAATAGACCCCATATTATATTGTCGCTTTCTCCCTAAAATCATATGATAGACAAAGTTCGGTAAATTCACCAGATTGGAGTTTCTCTTTTATCTATACATGCACTTATTATATTATTATATGGTCATATCATTGAGAATTTGAGATCCATTTATATTATCATGTTATTTATTTCACATTCTAACTTATTTGAGCTCTCAACTGTCAACTATACCTCTTAATTAATAAAGAATTTTCTCTTAAAAAAAATAATCATCATCATCATTGTGTTGTTGTCTTCTATATGAGCATATACATGAAGATGATGATGAATATGGATGCTGCTGATTGAATTTCATTAAAGATACTCAAATGGGGGTCTCTCACTTTAAATGCCAGAACCTTGTCGTCTTACATTTATGCATCCCTGTGACATTCTGTTGCCCTGAAAGTGACCTCACATTCACACTCAAACCTTAATTACCATAATCAAAATATTAAGTAATTTAGTCAAATAAAATAAATTTATATTTTCGTGGGAATAATCAAATAATTTAATTATTAGTTTAGCATATGGTTCCG
>NC_029794.2:131113837-131131292 GCF_000816755.2 Arachis ipaensis
TAGGTATCATTGATGAATGTTGTCCTTCAACTTTAGATTGTAGAAGCAAGGACTTGAATTGTGTATACAAATGCAAGTGATGGTGCTGTGTGGCATTTAATTTTATTCATGCATGTTAAATTAAAAGTACTACTGCTACCATATATATAGACTCATCAATAAAAGAAAGTACTACTACTATTATATAGCTACCATATAGTTTTTTAAATCACCGTCCTCAATGATTTGCTCAATCTTTAAAGATATTATAATATTATATATCTTTTGAAGTGCATTAAATGTCAAATTTGGCCGTTTCTGAGGAGTCTCTATAATTCTGATGCATTTTCAGCCAAAAAGAAAATTTTCAAAAACACTTTATAGTTCTATATGCTCCTTGCCAAAATATTAGAAAAGGGTAAGAAAATTAATCCCTGTTAAATTGTTATATTTTTTTTTCCCTTGCAAATGGGTAGAACATTATTATTATTATTATTATTTATGTGAAGCCCACTAAAGTGGATATATGGCTGGCAAATAATAAATAAAAAAGAATATATATAAAAAAAAAACAGAAAATGAAAATTGAAAGTTATTACAGTGGGACCTGGCTCATAATAACGAAAGAGAAATTAAGATGAGTGGACGGCTATGGACATTTGATTCTTTACTCAGCTTCATGATTAAAAGTGTTAATGTAGGTTGAAAAATTTTATGTGGATCCATGGCTAAGAATTCATCTATCTCATTATATATTATCACACTGTGGATTCCCAAGAACAATATCACACAATATAATGTATGGGAAACATTTTAAGACTGATGCACCAGTTGTTTGTTTTAACCGTTGATCTGAATTATAAAAAATATATATAATATATATTAATTAAAATTAACGGTTAAAAAAATTGGTGTATCGGTATTTCCCGGTACACTTGAAATGTTTCCTAATGTATGTGTAGGACACCCCCTTTAGTAGTTTTAACTCTATGAAATTAATTATATATTATTTTTTCACCATACTCTGCTACCCTAGCCGGCCCCCATAATGCATCATGTTCATTATTCATAGATCCCCAACACTTTATGCAGATTTATTTAATTTCCATACAGTGAACTACAGACAAAAGCTTTCTCTCTTATATATATACAGTCACATATATATATGTTATAGGAACTTGGACATACATACATTTGTGTTTTGTTTTAAATTAATTAAGGACAAAATAGAATATAATTTTTAGAAGTTTGAAGAAAATAAAAGAATAATTACAATGTAATTATTGTTGTTGTTGTGATATATATATGGATACACAAGACTTTATTGTGTAAGGGAATGAGTGTTAACCAAATGTAGAAAACTTGATGATGTATGTGTATAGAGACAATAGATCAGAGAATCTTGAAATAAACCAAAACATGAGAGGACAAAGAGGGAAGAGAATTTAGAAGCTTATAAGCATGCAAACAAACACCATCAATTACTACCTAAACCAAATTCATCATCAACATTATTCATTATATCTATATCTATATATCATAAAAAAAAAATAATCTAAACTCATAATATTCTTCATCATCATCATGATCATCACCAAAATATATATATATTATATCTCATGAAACCTAAATTTATCATCATATACATCTCTGTAAACTTATATAATTACCGGAAAAAGACTATGGTGGGAGCACCAAAAATGCTCTTTCAAAATGTAATATATAAATAAAAAAAAAGGAAGAAACTAGGATTGAGGACATGAATTAGAAATATCCAAGATGTGAATATATCTCTTTTGAGATATAAATAAAACAAACTTATCTGTTGTGGAGAGGATTAGGACCAGTGTATACTTTCCTCTTGTCTGCACCAAAAACTTGATGATCATCATTGTTCTTCCCATTGGTGGCACCACCTCCATGGAATGTTGTAGAAGATTTGAGTTGAGATAATGTTGGTCTCATCATCATCCTCCCATCATAAGCAGCTTCAATAGATGATGGAGGAGTAGTAGTGGTCAATAGTAAGATCAACAAAATTAACACCATTTTTGGGTTTACACAAATCATGGCATGTGGGAAGCAAGGAGAAGCTAATAAGGGTTTTTGAGGATGAAAGTCAATGGAAGAAGAAGAGAGATCCAAAAATATGCATAGAACTTGATGCCCACTAATTTTATAATTGGTCCCCCGGTAATACAAATTTCAGAGCCTGGTTTCTTGTTTTGTTTTTTGCTCTTACAATTACAAACAAATCAAAAGGCCTTAACTTCACTATACTCTCTCTACTCTCTAGCTACTAGGCACCATTAGAGAGAGAGAGAGAGAGAGAGAGAGAGTTTGTTGGTTGGTATAGCTAAAGTGAGAAAGTGAGAAGAGAAGAGAGTGAGAGAATGAGTTTCTTTCTTACACTGAAAGCCTTTTACACCAAAGTCCCTTTCTCCTTATTCTTACCCTCTTGTCACACATCATTTCCATCATTTTCTTTATTCATCTCTTTTTTTTTTCTCAAAAGACAAATAAAAAATTAGGATCATTTTTGTTTTTGAAAAAAAAATAATATAAGTTATTTTCCATTGTTATATCAACTTGTACGGGGAATGGTGTAGAACGCAGTTATAAAGTGTATAGGTGCTTTACACAACTGTAGTGTTAGGAGCAAAAATCGAACCGTCCGATTACCTTCGCCAAAATTTAAATTTTCTCTTTTACACTAATTGGACTATCTGATTAGTAGGCTTAATTTTTTTTACAAAGAAATCAGATAGTCCGATTTTTTCATCCATTATTTCAAAAAAAGTTGTCCCACATCCATATCGAGCACTCACATTCTCTATAACAACGCACAACACACACATACTTCTCATATAAAAAAAATGAGCCACTTATATATGCTGCTCTAAGAAATTAATAAGTGCATCTACACTAAAAGAAACACTCATTGTGTTTTAAAAATTATTAGACGAAATATAAATTTAACTTTAATTAATTTTTCATCTAATAATAAATAAATTTAAAAATATATAAACTTTTTTATTTCTTTCTCTAGCTCTAGCTATTTGAGAATGCTTTTAGTTGCTATTAAATGTCAAACGCCTAAAGGAAGATATGCCCAAAAAGGAAAAGTTGCTATCAGCCTTTATTCAATAGCATGCAATATCTAGATTGAAATAAATTGATGTTGTGCTCCCCAAACTGTTACATATAGTTTATTGGTTTAGTGATCTTTAATCTAGAGACGTATGTTATGTTATGTTTGTGTTTTAGTAACGTTGTGTATAAATACAAATTTACAATTTTGATCCGATTTATTAACACCTCTTATACCAAATGAATAATCATTAACTAATCTAATAGCTGTCACTAATTATGGAATAAAGATTTAATGACATCATTCATTTCACCTAAATGGAACTAACCTATAATTGTAGAAACATGCTGGTGGTCACAAGCACTTAATTATTAACTAATTCTCCATCATCACTTTAATTTCCCATCTTCTTTCATGTAATTAACGATGTAAGCATGATGCTAATCCTACCTGGCATTGTCTTATATATATGTAGTAATTTTGGGGGGTGGGGGGTTAATTAATTAATTAATTAATTTAAATTTGGTGGTATTCCCTTTGACTATTTGAGTCACTGTGTGGCCTTTGACTAGTACACTATTTTTGTAGTTTGGTCAATGATACCACATGATCAGATCCAATTGAAGCCAGCAACACAGTTAGAAAAACATTAAACTAAAATGCTGTACTTAATTAATATTATGTATATGTATGTGTATGTGAACTGCATATAAATAGTACCAAAAAATCATGCATTTTAGATTAGTTTATTGGGGGTAATAAACTTCAACTGAATTTAACTTATATGATTCAAGACGAGATTTCGGATCTCTACAATTTCTATTGACTTTGGTTTTAGCTACTCGTCGTTTTATTTTATTTTATTTTATTGTTTTTGTTAATTGCTAAAGTAGTACCAAGTACCAATACAACTTGGTTTTGCGGTTCCTATAATTAAATAATGGCCTTTCTAGCGTGTAGTTGTCAAAATTGAATCGCTAATCCAATTGACTAAATTATTAATTTACTAATTTATTAATTCAACCGATAAATTATAAGTTAAATTGTTAGAATTAGTTTTAAATAAATAAAAAATCGCTAATCCAATTGACTAAATTATTAATTTACTAATTTATTAATTCAACCGATAAATTATAAGTTAAATTGTTAGAATTAGTTTTACATAAATAAAAAATATAAAAATAATAAAAAATATTTTTTTAAAAAAAATACAAATATAATGTTTAAAAATTAAACAGTGAATAGAATAATAAAACTATCTAAAGATTATCCTTATTTATGCTCATAGAATTTTTCATTTAAGTTACAATAAATTATATAAAAATAAATTGAAGACTCCTTACCTTACACTTGATACAAAACTGAATTAATTGCTTGTACAATAAGAAAAGGAAACAGAGAGACGAAGAAAAAAAGAATTATAAGTTGAGATAAAAATAAATCACTTATATCTGAGTCTTAATCTTTTTTTATCACTTATATCTATGAGTCTTAAAAATAAATCACTTATATCTATGAGTCTTAATCACTTATTAGACCCACATGTATTTATAAATTAATTATGTAAAATTAGATTAGTTACAATAATTAATTACCAACGTTAGTTTTTTACTCCTCAATCACTTGTATATAAAACCTAACCTCTCTCATTCATTACTTGATGAAAATGAAATCATTTTTCTATTTTCTAAAATCACTGGTTTAACATGGTATTAGAAGAAATTTTCTAACCTTACCTCTCTCTTTCGCTCTCAACACCACTTCTTCTATCCTCTTCAAACTTCTTCCAGAACCTTTCTTTTTCCTTTCTTGCTACCAATTTTTGCATCAATGGCGGACCCCTTCTTTCTCGCTCCGGCTGATCAACCGAATTTAGTGTTAGTAACACAGCAACTTACAGAGGAGAACTATCATTCTTGGAGCAGTGCCATGAAGAAAGCCCTAAATGCAAAACGCAAACTCGGTTTCGTTACTGGAACCATTTCCTGACCTGATCCTGCGCTCGATCCAGAGTAATTTGAGACTTGGCAATGTATCAATGATGTGGTAAGTACCTGGATTTTGAATTCTGTGTCCAAAGAGATTACCACCTCGCTAGTGTATGCTGATTCTGCTGAAGAGCTTTGGAATGATCTTAAAGAAAGATTTCAACATGAAAATGGCCCTCGAATTTTCGAAATCAAAAGGGAATTGATGAATTTATGTCAAGGTGTCCTAACAGTCTCGCAATACTTTATGAAGATCAAGGTCCTTTGGGAGGAATTGAACTTTTATCGCCCAGTCCAATGCAATTGTGGAGATGCTAAACCGCTTCAAGAATTCTTGCAAGCTGAGTATGTGCACTGTTTTCTCATGGGTTTGGACGATTCTTTCACGTAAATCAAAGGCCAGATCTTGCTTATGGAGCCCTTACCTGCAATAAACAAAGTTCTGTCCTTAGTGGTTTAAGAAGAGAAACACCGCTCTTTGGGGAGCCCATCAGTCCCGAATCAACTTGCCTTCTTAGCAAGAAACTAGAACATACCAAATCCCTCAGGGAAAGGAAGGGGATTCACGAAGAAGGATAGACCTTTGTGCTCACACTGTGGATTGCTTGGACACATAGTGGACAAATGTTACAAAATACATGGTTCTCCACCAAGTTATGGCAAAGGTAGAGGAGCTAGACAATCTGCACACAATATTACTGATAACGTCACTGAGGCACAATGTCCAAAATCCAATTCAAGCCTGACTCTGAATGCAACTCAGATCCAGCAGTTAATGAACTTGTTGAATAGTCACAAGATTCAAGAAATAGCAACAAATGCAGCAACTGAAGTGTCTACTCCAACAGGTGTTGTCCTCAACACCTCAATCTCAAGATCAAAACTATCAAAACATGATTGGATTCTTGATAGTGGAGCCACTATCCATATTGCTTGTGATCTATCTTTTTTTCATTCAGTTTACACATCTCAGAATTATTCTGTTTCACTCCCCAATAATGCCAAATTCAAAGCCAAGTTCATTGGCACTGTCATTATCAGTTCAACCATCATCTTAAAAAATGTTTTATATGTGCCAGATTTTAGTGTCAATTTGCTCTCAGTGTCTTCCTTCCCTAAAGCCACTACACTCACAATAACAATTAACTCTTGTAATTTTACTATTAAGGACAACAAGTCACAGAAGAAAATTGGGAAGGGTGAGCTTGATGGAGGCTTATACATCCTAAAAGTTTCAATTTCCTCCAACCAATTGATAATACAAAAAGATAATCATAGCATAAATTTGTGCAATAATTCACAGTTATGGCATTCTCATTTAGGTCATGTTTCAAATAAAGTTTTGAACTCTCTTACTTCGGTCTTAGAATTTTCAAATAAAGATAGTTTGCTTACGAAAAAGTCTAATTATCATGTCTGTCCATTAGTAAAATTCAAGCAACTTCCTTTTGAATCCAACAATAATTTGTCTTCATATCCTTTTGATCTTGTACATTGTGATGTATGGGGATCTTACCATGTTCCAACCTATAATGACAAGAGATATTTTCTTACATTGGTTGATGATGCTACTCGTTTTACATAGATTTATTTGCTAACTAACAAATCTGAAGCTGTAGCATGTATGAAACAATTTTTCTCTTTGATAGAAACTCAATTTAACAGCAAGATCAAGTTCTTCAAGTCTGATAATGCCAAAGAGTTAGCAATCACTAATTTTTTACTGGAACGGGGAGTCCTCCATCAATTTTCTTGTCCATACAAACTTCAACAGAATGCAGTAGTAGAAAGAAAACATCAACACTTGTTGAATGTGGCCAGAGCCCTCTATTTTCAATCCCAAGTCCCCATTGCCTTTTGGGGAGAATGTGTTTGTACTGCTGTTTTTCTAGTAAACAGAACCCCAACCCCACTTCTCAACATAAAGTCTCTATTTGAGAAACTCTTTCAAAAACAACCAAATTATCAAGCTCTAAGGGTTTTTGGTTGCCTTACATATGTTGCTACAAAATCAGACTCCAGACCTAAGTTTAATCCTAAAGCAGACCCAATGGTCTTCTTGGGATACCCTATTGGCTACAAAGGCTACAGCCTTTACAATCTCAAAACAAAACAATTCTTCATCTCTAGAGATACCATCTTTCATGAAGAGACACTACCCTTCACTAAAAGCTCTCACACCTTTATACTTCCTGACCCGTTTGATCACATTCCACTTCCAAAAGTCACTGATGACTTAACACTCTCTAATATTCCTACCACAGAGAACACACAACGCCTTTCAACAAACTCCTTTAGCTCCCACCAAAATGCCTCACGTCAAACAGCTCCCTCCACCAATTCTAACCCACCCCGAAGAACCACCAGGACCATTCAACCACCAAGATACCTAAATGACTATGTATGCAACCTTAATACACCATATCCTATTACCAACTACATAAGCAACCACAGACTCAACCACATCTACCATGCAGCAATCTATCAAGTCAGTACTATACATGAACCTCAATTTTATCACCAAGCAGTACATCATTATGAGTGGCGGCAAGCAATGAAGGAAGAGCTGGACGCTCTGGAATCCAATCACACTTGGGAGTTGGTTCCTCTACCTCCTAACAAAAATACAATCGATTCTAGATGGGTTTACAAAGCAAAGCTTAAGGCTGATGGTAGTTTGGAAAGATACAAAGCCAGGCTCGTTGCCAAAGGTTACACGCAACAAGCTGGCATTGACTTTAAAGACACATTCAGTCCAGTAGCCAAGGTCTCGACAGTCAGAGTTTTACTCTCCATTACAGCAGTGAGAAACTGGAATTTCATGCAGTTGGACATAAATAATGCATTTTTAAATGGGAGTTTAGATGAAGAGGTCTACATGGAGATTCCTTTGGGGCATCCAAAACAAAACCAAGGACTTGTATGCCGACTTACTCGATCTCTATACAGCCTAAGACAAGCTTCCCAGCAGTGGTTTAACAAAATCTGTTATACTCTCAAACAACATGGTTTTCGTCAATGCAAGAGTGATTATTCTTTATTCTCTATAGGAGAAGGCTCCTCAATCACCTTTGTACTCTTCTATGTTGATGACATAATCATTGCCGGAGCAAATAATGATATGGTACAACAAATACAGCAAAAGCTTCAATCAGTCTTCAAGTTAAAAATCTTGGGAGATCTTAACTTTTTTCTGGGGTTAGAGATTGCAAAATTCAGAAAAGAAATTTCACTTACACAGAGGAAGTATACTTTGTCTCTACTCGAAGATACTAATTTTCTATACTGCAAGCCAGCTTTAATTCCAATGGAAGCAAACATTAAATTGAGGGCCAAAGAAGGTGACAAGGTTGATGAAGATGCATCAGCCTATCGAAGATTGATTGGACGACTCATGTATCTCACAATTTCTAGACCAGACATAACATTTACAGTGACAAAACTAGCCCAGTTTATGTCTGACCCAAGAGTTCCACACCTCAATGCAGTTCACCAAATCTTAAGATATCTCAAAGCAGCACCGGGTCAAGGTATTTTTTTCTCCTCAAACTCAAAGTTCAACTTGTCAATCTACACTGATGCAGATTGGGGGAGCTGCCTCGATACTAGGAGGTCTACTACCGGCTACTGCACTTTCTTGGGGGATTTCTTAATTTCGTGGAAAAGTAAGAAGCAACCTGTTGTATCAAGAAGCTCAACCGAGGCTGAGTACAGGGCTATGGCCAATGCTGCTTGTGAAGTTGTTTGGCTGACCAATTTACTGAGGTTCATGGATATCACTACTGAATCTACCATGCTTTTTTGTGACAACCTTTCAGCTATTCAATTAATCTCTAATCCAACCTTCCATGAAAGATTCAAACATGTTGAGATAGATTGTCATTTCATTCGCAAGAAAGTTGAAACCAGGTTCATCAAGTTAGTGCACATTCCAACCAAACATCAATTAGCCGATATCTTCACCAAGGCCATTTCAAAACCTCAGTTCCTTTTCTTCATGTCCAAGTTAGGAACATACAATTTGTATGCTCCAACTTAAGGGGGGATATTAGACCCACTTGTATTTACAAATTAATTATGTAAAATTAGATTAGTTACAGTAGTTAGTTACAAACGCTAATTTTTTACTCTTCAATCACTTGTATATATATAAAACCTAACCTCTCTCATTCATTACTTGATGAAAATGAAATTATTTTTTTATTCTCTGAAATCACTGATTTAACAAAGTTCTACACTTTATATACAATAATACACCAAATATATCAAGCTGCAGCTCATATCAAGAAAACTAGTAAAAATAAAAAACTAATTTTTGCCGTAACTCAGTTAAGTTCTTGTAAGTTCTTGAATCTTGCATTCTTGAACTTCTTGATCTGTTTTAATAACACTGAAAATTAAATGAAATCACAAGGCATGGTATTTAGGTACAAATGTGGAAGCTGATTACCGTGGATTATTTTTAAAAGTTATCATTTAACAATCTAAGAGAAAAAGAAATATAGAACAAAATATAGCCTAAACACATTTATCATCAACTTCAACATAAAATGGTTAATGATTAGCACAGCAACAAAAACAATCATAAACACCAATAATTAGAAAAAAAAAACATCAATCCATTATTAAACCTATATATATTATACTGCCAAGAATCAACATCAATCATTACTGAAAAAATAGATTCATAATCAACAAGTTATAATCATCAACAAGTTATAATCAACAACAATAAAAAATAAACAGATTCATAATCAACATCATTAATCAGTTCTTTACTCACTTAATCAAATTATAAATCAACTGAATAACTAAAAAAACAAATAGAAAGATTCAAAAACGTAAAGAAGCGAGAAAATCAACCTGTCCAAGCACGGTGAAGCAAACTCTGACAAGGGGTGACAGCAGCAACGGACGAGGACGCGACGACCAGAGAATGAGATGCGATGACACAGTACAGGGAGCCACAGATGCGACGGCGCAATGTTGGAGACGCATTAGAACCGGCGAGACGAAGCAGAGGAGCTTGTGATCGTGACTTTTAAACTCTGGAGTTCAGCTGTTCGAAATTTTAGGAGAGACTGACTGATGAGGAAGAGGGCTGAGTGGCATTGAGAGAGAATGAGAGACTGGTGAAAAAGGGCAGTTGCGTGACATTGAGAGTAAACAAGAAAGAGGGATTTAGAATTAGGAGGGCTTGACCAAAACCGGCTGATTATTCAAAATCGCCAGTTCAACAGTTTTTATAAAATCCGCACAGTCCAAATAGATTTCTGCCAGTTTTTTTTAAGCGGTCAGATACTTCAACCAGACCGATCTTATGACCGATTTACCAGTTTTCCAGTTCAACCAATCGATCTAGTCCGATTATTACAACTATGCTTTCTAATCTACTATATATTTATATATACACTACAAATAAGTTGTCAATCTATGTGGTTCACAAAAGAACAGATTTTGTTTTTGATATTGGAGTAGCAACGGTATTTTTTCAAAATGTGGGTTGATGGGATGTTATTTTCAAACGTGGAACCGTTTAATTAGATAAACAAAAATCAGACCGTCCGATTTGTGAGAAGTACAGAAATCAGACTGTTCGATTTGTGAGGATACAAAAATCAGATTGAGGAATTTGTGAAATCGGACTAAGAGATTTGTGAGAGAACAGAAATCGGACCGAGGGATTTCTGTTAAAAAAATTAAAAAATTTGAAGTATAGAAATCGGACCCTCCGATTTATGTATCTTCCACATTTTTAAATAACATAAAAAATTACAATGTTAAGGTATATCACCACTTTTATCCTCCATCCTTATTATACATTAATTTACCCCGCACTCTCTATTTAATGCATGTATGTGATCATCGTGGCCCTTGATTTCTTCTTGGGTAACCATATAAATAAGTATATATATTCACCAAGTTCTTTGGTCTATACACCAGCCAAGCAATATGAATGAAGCACACCATTTATTTTTAAATTGATGAGTATGATTTGTCTAGGATGCTTTATTTGATAAATTAAATAAATAAAAAGTTTTCAGGCATACATTTATAGTTTTAATTTATCAAATAAATAAAAAGTTTTCAGGCATTGTGAGAAGATTGTTAATTAGTATTAAATTCTGTGTAAGATTTCATTATATTAAACCTGCCACTCTCCTATATTGTCCAATAATGTCACCTTAATTAAGAAATGGACACCTTAATTAAGAACTTTGCTTGTGACAACAGTTGACTTAGTATAGATTCTATATATGGCTGCGCTAAAATAAAAAAGTAATTAGTGATTCACATGCCAAAGTTTTGATTAGTAGTTTAGATCAAATTAGGAGAAGTAAAATGGACCGAATTTGCTGGACAACTTGTCAAATTAATAAAAAAGATGGACTAAGACTAATAATTTAAATTTGTCAAATTTATACTGCTTAATTCATAAAATTAGTCAAAATAAGACACAGTAACTAAAAAAACACACACACACATACATATATATATATATTGGGATGGATATACACTAAATTAAACTTTGTTTTACTAGAGGCTCACCCTTAATTAGAACTCACCTCAACCGGATAAGGACGAAATAAGTACTTGTGGGTTCGAGTACTACTACCACGCCCCTGCCGGTGGGCATACTCTTTTTTTATAGAATTATATAAGCCATTTTTATGAACTAGGTTAGCCACCTGTTCTGGCCTAGCCTAAAAGATGGTGGGTCCACCAAACGGACCCGCTTTCTATCCATATGACATAACGCCCTACATGTCCTCCGATCTTTTGAAGAGATCCTACTACTTGGTAGAAACTTCCAGAGGGTTGGGTCCTGGCAAAAGATGGCCTACCCGGATAAGTTGAGATAAAGAAAGAGGGACTTACCCCTTTTCTTAAGTACGTCACCATAACCCTAACCAAGCTGCCTTATCGTACGGACACATACTTTGGTATCAGAGTATCTTTGTAGGTGGCCCCATCCGCCGTCCAACCGACAAATCGCGCACACAGCTCCTTCTGTCTAAAGTTCACGTTCAAGTTCCCATCAACACCCCAAGCACTTCATCACCAACTGACCATCTGAACCCATGAACAATGGCGTCGTCTATGGGAACTTGACGCGAGATGATGATGGAAGTCTTCCTCCACCCGGAGGATGAGCCAGGAAAGGAGGCAAACAATGAGCGGCAGATGGGCTGCCTCATGAGTAGACTGAGTACGAGGACCTTTCGGAGGTGACCAACCCCTTCTGATCATGGCCACTCCTACGAGCAGTCTCCCGAAAGGTGTCCATTTAGGGATACAAGCAGTGACAACTCCCGAATCATGCAAGAACTCGAGCACAGGGTTCAAAATCTCGAAAGAGAGTTGGCAGCAAGAGACCGCTACAACCCTAAGGTTAGCCAAAACACCTGCTCACGCGTAGAGGCTCAGCTGAGCCATTCTCTCACCCGGTCCCCGTTGAGGAGATCGGGAGAAAGGCAACATGAGGGAAAGGAGGACGATGGGCGCGACCAAACTGACGGTCATACCTAGCCCTTGTACTCCCGAGACAAATCGAGAAGCCAGGAACGTAGGGAGGAGCGAAAAAGGAAACGCCAAGATCCCATGGTAATTAGCGCCGCTCCCTTCCACTCTTCCATCCTCAAAGTTCGCCTACCTAAGAACTTTAACAAGCCGACTGACATGAGGTATGATGGTACCCAAGACCCACAAGAGCACATCACGGCCTTCGAAACCAAGATGAACCTGGAGGGTGTGGGAGATGCGGTTAGGTGTCGGGCGTTTCCCGTGACCCTAGGCTGGCGATCCGTTGGTTCAATTTCCTCCTACAAGGTTCCATAACCACCTTTGCGGACATTTCTCTGAAGTTCCTAACCCAGTTCACCACTCACATCGCCAAGGCAAAGCACCCGATCAACCTCTTAGGGATAACACAACGGGTTGACGAGTCCACGAAAAAGTAAGGTGCTCCAAGGGTCAGAGTTGAGGTACACAATACTAGAAAAGATGGCTTTCTCCTTGTTAGTTTTCTCTCGGAGGCTAAGACAATATTTCTAGGGACACTCAATTACAGTGAGAACTGATCAGGCGATCAGGCAGATACTACAGAAACCCAACCTAGCGAGACGGATGATGACCTGGACAATAGAGTTGTCTCAATACGACATTCAATACGAGCCCCACCATGCCATCAAAGTCCAAGCAATGGTTTACTTCTTAGTAAAGGTGGTTGGTAAACCGCTCGAGGCCTCGAATACACATTGGAAACTCCTTGTTGACGCAGCATCCAACCAAGCGTTTAGTGGAGCATGGATAATATTAGAAAGATCAGAGGGAGTGACTTACGAGCAATCTATTAAATTTGAATTTTTGGTCTCCAATAATCAAACAGAGTACGAAGCCATGATTAGAGGCTTAATGCTAGCAAGAGAGGTCGGAGTAGCAAGGTTCGAAGTCAACAGTGACTCCGAGATAGTAACGGCCCAAATAAATGGGACACAGCAAGCTTGGGACCCGATACTACAAAAGTACTTAGAAAAAACCAAACATTTATGCAAAGGCTCTAAGGAGGTGATAGTCCAGGATGTACGTAGGAAAAGAAACACTAGAGCGGATCTCTTGTCGAAATTGGCCAATACCAAGTCTAGAGTGAAAAATCGGTCTCTCATCTAAGGTTTGGTGAAGGAGCCATCGGTGACTTTATGCTTGGTCCAGAGCCAAAAGGGACCACCTTCCTGGATTGACCCGATCCAACGGTTCCTTGAGGAAGAATATTTGCCAAAAAACACGGAAGAAGCTAAGGTCATGAGAAGAGAGGTCGCCAAATATACGGTGGTGCAAGGTCAACTGTACAAGAGAAGGCTCAATCAACCTTTGCTGAAATATTTGCGGCCCGGGCAGATGGAGTATGTTTTGAAAGAAGTACACGAGGGGTGTTATGGACACCACATTGGGAGAAAGTCGTTGACCTGGAAGCTCGTTAGAGCTGGTTATTATTGGCCCACTATGATGACCAATGCAAGCGAATATGTCAAGAAATGCCTCAGATGCCAAGAAAATACAAACTTTCATAAGGCACTGGCAGAGGAGCTGAGCTCCATCATGGCCTCCCGCCCCTTCTTTCAGTGGGGAATCGATATATTAGGCCTATTTCTGACGGCCCAATGACAAGTCAAATACCTAATTGTGGCCATTGACTACTATACCAAGTGGGTAGAAACAGAGCCATTGGCAAGTATATCGTCCGCAAATTGCAAGAAATTCTTGTGGAGGCAAGTGATCGCTTGATTCGAAATTTCTGAGATCGTGATATCGAATAACGGAACACAGTTTTTCAATAAGAAGTTTAGAGAGTTCCTATCAAGCCTTGGTATCAAGCAAAGGTTCTCCTCTGTGGAGCACCTTCAAAGTAACGGGCAAGCAGAGATAGCAAACAAGGTCATCTTGAAATGATTAAAGAAGAGCTTGGAACAGAGGAAAGACTCGTGGACAGACGAGTTAGCTTCGTTCTTATGGTCTTACAGGACAACGCCACAATCTGCTACCGGAGAGACGCCTTTCCGGCTCACCTACGATGTAGATGCCGTAATCCCTATCAAGATAGGAGGATCCAGCCCAAGGTTGCTGCTGGGAGGAGGTGATGAGGCGAGTGAAAAAGACCTGGTAGATGAGACTAAGGCAATGAATCATTTTTCGGAAGTAGTACTGAAGCAGATGTTGGCACTACGTTACAATCGCAAGGTACGTAGCCGAAGATTTGACGAGGGAGACCTGGTGCTGCAGCGCAACGACATCGGTCCACCGATCCCAAGGAAAGGGGAAATGTCCCCCAATTGAGAAGGACCTTACAGAATGAAAGAGGTACAAGACAAAGGCACATACAAGTTGGAGCGACTAAATGGAAAGAAGATACCCAGGACTTGGAACGCGACGAACCTTAGAAGATTCTACTCCTAACGTCCAGGCGGACTCCTGATCATGCTTTGATTATTTTTCTTTCTTATATTTTGTGCTCATTTGTATTTATTTTGTTTTAATTTTTTAAACCTACTTGTACTGTCGTGATATATAAAAGACGGGATACTTTTTTCCTTGCCATCAGCACGAAATGGCGATAAAGGGTTAAATTTATTAAAAATTAGTATATTTAGAAAAAGAGATTGTCCAAATACAAAATGTTAGAAATCAAATAAGTCATTCATATAAATATATATTAAAATAAATAAAATAATTCATATATACATAAATATATTTTGGTTGATTTGGTAACTAATAGTTTTTGGTTTAATTACTTTGTCGGTTCGTATAATTTTACCGAATTTTTAATTAGATTTTTATATTTTTTTTTCTTTTCAATTAGTTCCCTATATCATATTAAATTTTGTAACTAAGTTCTTATAGTAGTGATAAAAACGTTGAAATTAATAAAATATTTTGTTAAACTATACAGAATATTGAATTAAATGTTAGGCATATTTATTTTGTTTAACGGAATATTATGTTAATTTCAATATTTTTGTCACGGCAAAGACTTAATTACAAAATTTGATATTGTATAGGGACTCAATTAAAAAAGAAAAGTATAGGATCTAATTAAAAATTTAGTAAAACTATAGAGATCGACATAATAGTTAAACTATTTTTATATACAATTATACTATTTTTTATCAACGAAAAAGAAAATGTAACTAACTTGAGCTGGTATCCATTTAAGTAAATATTTAAAATTTAAATTTTATTTTATATATATTATAATTTATTGATCAAAAATAAATTTTTAAATAAAATTTAAATCTTATTATTAGTTATTATCCCATCACAAGTGAGCTAATGCAAGTGTAGAAAACTAAAAATAAACTCGAAGATAAAGGCGTGTAAGCTAGAAAAATTATTGTAGTAATAATTTCTTTCAATGTCTTCCTTGACCTTAATACTTTCACGTGTGTAATTGATTAATGTGACACTTTCCTTTTATTTATATTTTTTTTACAGAATCAATGTGATACTTTTTGGTGAATACCATTGGAAAAATTTCGGCCGTATATAAAATTAAATAGAATTTATCTAATTTGTGTTTTAAATACATGTTAAGATGATAAATTATTTTTTTAAATATAAAAGATTTAAATTTTTAATATATTTATTTTTTATTTATTAAATAAAAATATTTAAAATATTCTATTAATACTAATCTTATAATGTATTTTTAAGGTATATATTAACTAAACCCAATTAAATATTAAGATCCCAACCAGGTATATGTAGACCTATTAAATTTGTCATTAATTCTTCATTCACATATATATAGCTCGTAATTAACACCACAATTCAAGTTATTCTTTCTTTATTGATTTTTTCCTTCTTTGGGTGAAAGTTGAATTACTAATTTTTATAATAATAATGGTACTAAGGTTGTGTTTGTTTACAGAGATAAGACACTAAAACACTGAGACAGATAGAAACACAAAATCGTGTTTGACAGAAAAGATATAATTTAGAGACATTGAATTAATGTATTTTGTGTCCATTTTAACAGAAAAGACACAAAAATACTAACAAGGGACATAATTTATTTTTTATTTTTTCTTTCATTATTCTTGTTATTTTTTATAATTATATTTTTTATTATTATATTTTTCATCTCAAAATTTTTGAATTAAAAAATGAGAATAAATTAGATTTTCATAATTTGTTCTAATTTATCACCAAATAGAATACAAAAACATAAAATTTTGTGTCTCTATCTATCAATATCTTGTCCTATCTTATTCTTAATGTTTTATCCTATCTTGTTCTCGAAAACAAACACAGCCTAACATATATAGCAAAGCTTTAAGGCAACAATTGATTATTGCATACGGAAGAAAAGAAAATATTATGAATTAACTTTTTTTTTTTGTTTTATTCATTTACGACTTTGTTAGTGAATTATTAACTTAAAAAGATTGATTTATGAGCAAAATCGATAGAAGAATATCACAGAAGAAGACACATTTGAGTAAGAAGCTAATTAAGGAAATGAAAGAGAGAAAAAGAGTCGGCTGAGAACATTGATTAAGTCAAAAAGGATGAGATAAACTTGTTTTATAAACATTATAGTCAATAACATAATCACTCCTTTGAAGAGAAAAGTTGATCACGGTAGCATAAATAATTAATAAATTCATATCCAATTACATCATAGTCGGGACCTAGCATGGATATGATTAAGTGGGCACGTACTTAATTACCCAAACACAGTATGATAAAGCACCGTAATAGCTTTAATTAATTAAATGGGTCTTATAGCAATTCCTATCTATTGTAATTTAAAAATGTTATATATACATCAGTTATTAAATTTATTAGTCTATATATAATTATATTGATTCACATAATTTTTTTAATTAGTAATTAATTA
>NC_029794.2:131131437-131135584 GCF_000816755.2 Arachis ipaensis
CTAATAACTGGTCAATTTTCATTGAATTGTGAATACATTTCAGAAACTAAATTTTAAATTTTATTAAGAACTGATTAATTATAAGGCGTGATTGAATTGTAATTATTTTATATATGGATCAAATGAAACTTTTACTTGGAAAACAAGATAACGAAAAGTTTGAGCCTTTAGCTGTAGAAGATTTGGGATTCAGTCTCTTTAATTGGCATCATAAGAGAATTAGAAAAAGGATGATAGAATTAACGAAAAAGTAAATTAAAGAGAAAAACCTAAAATAGTCCTGGACAATTATTTTGAAAGACAACGAAATTTTTGACAAAAAAAAAAAAAAAACTTAATTCGGCCTCTAACAATTACTTCGAAAGGACAACGAAGCTCCTGTACAAAAAAAAAAGTCAATGTTGTTTTTTTAGCATAAAGACTAATCTGTCCCAAAAAAAATCAGAAGCCGAATTTAGTATTTTTTTTTTTCTTGAGACTCTCGTTGTCCTCTCGAAATAATTATGGAGTATTCACTCTAAATTAAACCTGAAGATAGAGAATGCCATATAGTAAATGAAAAAAGAAGAAATAAGAGCTTGTTGTGGGCCTGAAATTAAAGAGGGTAGGGGGTGAATTTCAGAGAATGCATGTAGTGGATACTTTCTTATTACAAATGATTATGTTTTTGGTCACTTTTTGATATATTTGGAAGATCAGTACATGAAAGTCATACAAGAGCTGATGATCGCCAAAAATATTATAAAAAATAACCAATCAAGCTTCATTATCTGAAGTTGCTAAAATTATTAAGAGAGATTATGAATCCACATTTATAGTTTATTAATATTTTATAGAAAGATAATATAAATGCACAATAATGCATGGTTTCTCCTGCCTCTTTAATTCTTTCCGAGACATTATATACAGACTTTGGGTCTTAATTACTGATATTTATGAGTTGTAAATTTCAAATGTTATTGACTAAATCAATATATTATTCTTAAATTAATATATGATCAAATACAATTTATTAAGGGTGTATATGTGTACCTATTTAGTATGTATTGAGTTAATCATATCGCCTAGTCTTTCATTTTTTTTAAGTAATAAAAATTAAGTAAGCTTAATTAATTTATGCCAAAAAATAATTTTAAAGTGTTGTCTCATACTTATAATGATTATTGTGGTTAGAGACCTAATTCAAGTGACACATCTTGTATTTCTCAAATAGCCACATGCATCCAGACTCGAATCTGGTTGAAATTAGAAGTGGAATATGAATCTATTTAATGCGTGTGAGTATGCAGTGTAAATGTGTTATGTATTAATAAGATAAAAAAAAAAAGAATGATTAAATTTTTATGTTTAGAAAATGTGAATTTTATAGTAAGCAAGCAACATTTAGGTTGTGTTCGAAAAGAGATAGAAATTAAGAGATAAAAATTAAATTAAGTCTTTGTATCATATTTAGTGTAAAATATATTAGATTGAGTTATGTCTTAATATTATGTTTAATTTAAGGTAAATATAGAAAATGAAATAGATTTAAAATTTAAAAAATTAAATAAAAATATTTTTTTTAAAAAAATATTATTAAAATTTTGGACTTTATCTCTACAAATTTTAATTTTTTATATTTTTATTTTTTAAAAATACTGAAAGGACTAAAATTTTAGTTTTAATCACTGACTACTAAACATAATGCTAAATCTCAATTTCAGTCTCAATTTCTAAAAATAAATATTTTGCTGGTGTTTCATTTAATAGTTCTAAGTAGATCTTGAATTAGTAGAGCATTGTAAAAGGCATAGACAATATAATGAGCAAAACTAAGGAGAGTGAAGAGTGTCTTATTTCAATTTTCCTTTTTATAATTTTCCTTATCCCTTTTAACCACGTCTCATTAATTACGAAGGATCACTCACTACACTACTCAACATAATAAGACCTAGACTACTCAACATAATAAGACCTAGAACTTGAAAAATAAATAAAATAAAAAGTGAATACCTCATTCTCATTCGACCCTCACAATTACTTCGAAAGGACAACGAGGTATCCAAGATAGGTAAAAGCATACCTATACATATAGATGTACGATATATCCATAGCATTATATAAATATATACAAAATACAAGTCAATGTAATGTATAGTAAGAAAGAAAAATGTGATTCAATTATTTTAGGTGATGTAGTAGTGTCAAATTATACACTATTTCTGCCTCTACCCGTGCACAGGGATTGTTTTTGTTCTTGAAGAGGGCCCATCGATCATACTCACTAGAGCACTGTAAAATATGGTACGTAAAAGATAACGCAAAGAAGAAAAAGGGGTAATTGTAAATATAAACTAAGATAAAGAATTTCACTTATGTATGTATGTCCACAATTTAATTTTTCATTTTGCCATCATCACAATATGCAAGCTTCCATTAGAAGTTAATTGATATGAGAAGACATGAATTATATAAAGTTTGTGAGGGCGTACGTGGAACAAAACAAAGAGAAATCAATGCCTGCTCGTGTGTGAAAAATCAGAGCTAGGATGATATAGAATAGAATAATGTGAAATCATAATGCGGACATATATATATATGGACTAAAAAGCAAGTAAGTGTAATTCTTCCTAGCTAATGAATAATAACTCAAATAGTATAGTCTCTCTATACTCAATTAAGAGGTTGTGGGTTCGAGTCTCATATTTTTTGTAAAAAAAAAAAAGTGTAATTCTTCCTAAACAATAGAATGTGTTGACATGAGGAGGGACCTAAACAATAAAACTGTATATGAGAATTTCATCTCGTATGGCTCAAACAAAAAAATCCAATACTGGTTGTAACGGAAATGGATATGTTAAATAATAAAAAATTTTAAACTTCTTAATTTAATCTTATTATTCCAAATCTTATTTGAAGATAAGAAAAATATATAAATCCTTAAATTGATCTAAAGATGAAATTGTAAGTTACTATTTGCTTTTGCGAATAAACTATAACTCAAATGACATAATCTCTCAATCCTTATATAAAGGTTCCGAAAAAAGTTACAACTTGCTTTTGTTTGTCACAATCTAATTATAATTGTGTTTCTGATGACTTCAAGGTCTAATATTGCTCCCCTCTCTCTCTTCTGAAGTGTTCAAACCAAGTAATTGGAATGTCAAAGACCACTCCTTGTATTATTATGCTAAAAAAAATTCAAGAAAGACTTGATATATATAATTATGATATGGACCTATATTTTTAGACTTTGTATAATATACTTTGTCAAGACTTTGTATATATATATATATATTTGGAGAAAAACATATTATTCACTCAAATTGAAGAAATAATGTGATATGAGTAAGCAAAGAAACATATATAAATATAAGTTTGAAAAAGTTAAATTTATATGTAATTGAGTTGGAGTTGTTAGCTACATATGCTTTATTTACTTTTAGTGTTTGTTTGTATTAAGTTTTAAGACCCACGTCCAGCATAGCACCTCATGAATTGAATTTGATGGGAAATAATTATAAATATAAATGTTGCTGTTGATGATGATGATGATGAGTGGCATCTGGTTTGGATTGCAACAAGAGCAAAAATGGGGAATGTCGTTATGAGTACAAGCGGCATGATTAGGGCAAAGAACCATTTCTCACTTTTTGGTGTAACCTTTCTTTTATGTTCCACATTTTACTTTAGCCTTGGGTCAAACCCCTCCCTCCCCCCAAATTTCTTCCCTCTTACCATCATTGCCACATAACTGCTACACTACTATACATATATGAAAAAGTATAGGTAGGCAATATAAATAATTGATATATCGGATGTTTATTTTACTAGATGTGTGGATGGTTATTCTAATATTAAGATTTAGGCGGGTAATTTGGAGATGTATTGCGTTTTGATTTGATCGGTGGTTGTTTATGTTATTCAAGAAAGTTATTAGTTACCTAGCATAACCCTACATATATTCATTGATCACCATAGTGAACCACGTCCGGTAAACCACTAAAAATGCATCTGAATTATTTTATCGTCGACACTAAATTTTATTATCGACAAAAATATTTTTAAATTGTTTAAAACGTAACAAAAATATACATGTGTAAATTGAGACGTTCTATGTTAAAAAAAAAGTAATATGCAAACTGAATTTTTTATGTAGTGAATAAGA
>NC_029794.2:131135595-131152620 GCF_000816755.2 Arachis ipaensis
GAACATTTTTAAATTATTTAAAGATATTTTTGTTAATAATAAAATTTAAAAATATTTTTGTCAATCCTAAAATAATTCGATTGTATTTTTTGGTGGTCTATCCAAAAAAAATTTTAAATTAATTAAGATGTGGTAGTCATCAACAATGCATATATACATGCTAACTTGAAGTATTAATAGAACATGGTTAAGACTTTTTATGTATTACGCACATATAACATATATACATTTTTTTTAAAGAATAAGAAAAATGGGTCATTCTAACAAGATTATATAATATGTGGACGTTTTTAGAAATAGTAGTAGAGCACTGTATACTCGATCTAACTGCAAAATAATGCAACAACCATGCATTAATATATGAATCGATATGATTATTGAGACCAGGACCAGGATGGTATGATGAGAACTGATACATTAACAAAAACTAGCTAGGTTTAGGGTGGTCAAATCAACAACCATTATCATAGCCAACCTGTCTGATTTATTCCACTTGCACTTTTTGTTCACTTGTTGAAATTACATAATCATTATTAACAGAATTTTAAGCATGCTTTCTTTTATTATTTAGGATGAACTTATAATTAACATCGTTCCACACATGAGGACATACATTTTGACACTTTTTTTTTTCCCTAATCTCTTTTTCTTTGTTTTTTTTTTGTCCCGTGGAGGTCCAAAGGCCTAGAATATAAAAAAACTACACCAAACCAGAAAAAAAATCAGGAGGAGAATGATCCAGCAAAATAAATTCTTGATCACAATCCAAAATCATATTAGCTAGTCCATCTGCAACTTGATTTGTTTGGCTCTTGGGATGCCATTCCACTTCCAAATTTTCTTCCACATTAGAGAGGAAAGGGGATCATTATTAGTAAGAGTTTGGCAAGCGTACTTGATGGTAAATTCACCATGAGAGTTTGGTTTCTAGAAAAGAGTATCCTTTCCTTCATAATGTCTGGGGGGATTAATGGAGTTGATTCTATTTATAGTATGGTTAAGGAATAAATTGTCCATCATGTTAATATTCCAGGTTCCATCGTTGCAAATATACTCTTTTAGTTTACAATTCTCCTCACCTGACATAAGTATCAGAGATGTCAGGTTAATGAGTTTTGAACCTGGTGCAATCCAATCCTCTTTTCAGAAGTTGATTTTTTTACCATTCCCAATAATATGACTAGTATTCATCAAAAGTTTTGGCCAAATGTTAACAATACTTTTTTAAAGATGCGAGTCTCCACTATACGTATGAACACTCTTTGAAATCGAACAACCTCTACCATACTTCCTAAGCATAACTTGGATCCAAAGGTCTTGCGGATTGTTGATGATGTTTTACCCTCTTCGTTCACTTTGTTGAGCTTTCTGAATCCTAAACCACCCTGATTTTTAGGAGTACAAATTTTCTCCCATCTAATCAAATGCGTTTTTTTGTTGTAGCCGTGTCTCCCCAAATGAAATCTTTCTGGATTTTTTTTCTATGAATTTACAGATACTCTTAAGAACCATTAGATGCTACATTGGATAAATAGTCATAGCTCCCATTACAGCCTGCATCAATGTGACTCTACCTGCCGTAGATAAACAACCAGTTTTTCACCCCTAAAGTTTGGCACTAATACTATTTTTGATGTGATTGAAATGGTTCTTACTAATTTTGGTTCCTTGGATAATTGCCCCAAGATACCGCCCAACCACTTCTATTAGCAACATCTTGTCTAGTTCGAAAAGGGACATTCTTGGAGAATTAAATATTGGTTTTTTCATTATTCACCGCATGACCATAAGTCTTGCAAAATCTATTGCGCACAGTCTGAATGCTATCTAACTACTCCGAAGAGGCCTCAACAAACAAGATCAAGTCATCAGCGAACATGAGATGAGAGATTTGAGGTCCATTTCTCCCAGCTCTCATCGGATTCCAGCTCCCATTATCAACTCCCTCCATAATAAGATGTGTCAATTGGTCCATACAAATAACGAAAAGGTAAGGGGATAGCAGATCCCCTTGCCTGATACCACGAGAAGGGTTGAAAGATTGGCTTCTTTGCCATTCCACGACACAGTGAAGCTGGGAGAAGATATGCAATTCATAATACAAGTGCACAATTGATCCGGAATTCCAAACTCTAAAAGAGAATCATGAATGAAACTCCAGCTGATTCTATCATAGACTTTTATTAAATCAATTTTTATAGACATAAATCTCCTGCTCCCTTGATTTTTTTTCATAGAATGAACCATTTCTTTAACAATCACAATGTTATCATGAATGTTTCTACTCGGTACGAAACTAAATTGAAAAGGAAAAATTCTATCTTTGAGAAAAAGTTTCAATCTAGTAACCATATTTTTTGAAAGACCCTTATACATGACATTGCAAAGAAAAATAGGCCGAAGCTGATTCAAGAATTCTGGTCTGTCCACTTTGAGGATGAGAACAAGCATGGTTTCATTTATCAACTTCACATTCTTAGTGTTTCTCCAGATATTGATGATCATCTCTACGACCTCCTTGTGAACAATATCCCAATTATGATGATAGAGCAACAGGAATGTCATCCACCCCAGTAGCTTTGTAGGCACCGATATCAAAGAAAGCTTTTCTAATCTCTTCTGCATCAGTAACTCTGGTCCCCCCCATGACTCTCTCTTCAATAACAGGAAAAAAAAGTTTTGGTGCATTGACATCTCTTTCTTTAAATTTTATCTTATTTAAAGAGATTACTAAAATAAGTGGCAGCCATTTCTTTAAGATTGTTCTGCTCTTCTTTCCAAACACTTTCCTCATTTTTGAGGCTCAGAATTTTGTTTCTCCTTCTTCGAATAATAATTTTCATATGGTAATACCTAGTGTTTCTATCCCCATCTCTATTTCAATTAGCTCTTGATTTCTGAAGCCACAACTGCTCGTCCTGGTCATAATCTCTTTTTCTCTCTTTAAAAAAAAAAGAGTGAATACCTTGACAATTATATCGAAAGGACGAGTCCTCCAAGAAAAAAAAAAAACAACATTGAATTTTTTTTGGCACAGGAGTCTCGTTGTCCTTTCGAGGTAATTGTCAGGGACGGATTGGAGTTTTTTTTTGTTAAGGACATGGTTGTCTTTCGAGGTAATTGTCGAGGCTATTTTGAGTTTTTCTCTTGAAAGGAAAATCATAGATAGCATAACGGGCTTTTATTGTTGTTGGGATCACTAATCATAGGCTTTTACCTCTTTTGTTTTTGCACTTGAGTTTTTATCTCTTTTAACAAAACTTATTGGCGAGGTTTGAAAAAATGGGCCCTGATAGAACTTGTCTATTTTTTTTGCTTACTCATTTGTTGTGGTCTGGATCTCATTTGGGCTTATTTGGCATTTAACTAGGCCTAGTTTGATCTCTCATGGAAAAAGTCCAGCCCAGTTTTCTTTCTTTTTTTTTCGATTCCAAATTTGATATAATATCTAAACATATTAAGTGGCTAAAAACGTTATCTTTTAATATGTTACATCCGGATTAACCAAATAATAGATAAAACCTTTACATATGTATGTAAATGTGTAATATAATGTTTAGGATTGAAGACTATCCAATCTTACCTTTAGGAAAACCTTCTTAAATTAAAATACATAAACAACAAAATTATTCAATAAAATGAAACTTGAATTAAATATTAATTTTGTAGAGAAAGGGAAATAGAAGAGACGAGATGTAAAGAGAAGATTCTAGAACCCGTTGTATTAAACCCTCTGTAAAACCCTAACATGGGAAATAAAAACCCAAACTGAGGCGAACAAAGAACCTGAGATTCAGAATTCTCTAGAAGGCGAGAGAGAGAGAGAGAAATGGCGAAGCGGCTGGTTCCGTTGTTGAATCGGGTTCTGGTGGAGAAGATCGTTCCCCCATCGAAAACGAACGCCGGCATCTTGTTGCCGGAGAAATCCACCAAGGTTAGTAGTTGAATTTGAGTTCCTTGTTTTCCGTCATGGTTTATTGATGTGGTTAGTAACTAAATGGCATGTGTGTGTTACTTTCATAGCTGAATTCTGGAAAAGTAGTTGCGATTGGGCCTGGCATTCGTAGCAAGGAAGGGAATCTAATTCCGGTTTCTGTTAAAGAAGGCGACACTGTGCTTTTGCCTGAATACGGTGGAACTGAGGTCAACCTTGCTGATAAACAGTACGTAATCGTAATCGTAATCATTTGTTTACATGTACATGTTCAATATTATATGTTAATCGCGTTTGTTTTGTGTAGGTATCATCTTTACAGAGATGAAGACATACTGGGGACGCTGCATGATTGATTTGTACCAATTCTTGTTCTGCTTAATTTGACCTGTTTCTTTCTGTTATCATCATTTTTAATGTATGTTGTCTGCTGTTGGAACAAGCCATTTTTCTGCAACAAATGGGGAAACTCTTTTTTAATGCATTGTGTTTGCTTGCTTAAGCATTTTCCTTTCATTGGTATCTCATATATTGGAATCAGACTTAATCAATTGGAAATGAAAATCATCGAGTTATATATATGGTGATCCAATGCACCAGAATTCTTGATTCTGAAGTGTGAGTAAAGAAGAATCAGGCATAATATTGAATTCTATTATCATAGTATTGCTCATAGGATTTTCTTTACAATTTGGTTCGGTCTAGTGTTAACTTCACATTCAGAATCGGTACCCAGTAATGCTCTTTCTGAGGTATATTTTGAATTTTTGATTGCAATGTATATTTTATTTTGGTATGAATCCTGATCATGATAGTCATAATTGTAACTCTGTAATACAAGGGTGACAAGCTAAATGAACACAAGAGTATATTTTATAGTCGCATGTAAATTCTTAAATTCTTAAGTTTGATGTGTAGAATTACAATTAAAGAAAACACTTACTCGCTACAAGTTGATTATTCAGGGACACACCAACAAGCTTAGCATGGAGAGCTTCTTGCACCTCCTTCCTATTTAAGTATATCCATTGTTTCGTCTTCAGCACAAACGTCTATCTTGTGTCTCCTTTCTTATTTTAGTATAGTTACAGACTGGTGTAGATTTCATATGCTGAACTTGGATCTGTCCATGACCATAAAACTCACAACTAGAGTTCAAGTCAGTTTTAAAGTCGAGGAGAGGATTTCCTATCTACAAAGTGCAAAATGTCACCATAGAACCGGGTTTCATGTATCTTGCTAATACCAGTTTTTTTCTCATCATGGTTTTGTTATTATTTTCTTTCTCACTTCTTACTTGGGGTTCAAACTCTAGATCACAAAGAAAGGATAATAACAGTTTTGTATCGTTAACCCAAAACTATGTTCTTATATACGTTGTTCTGCTCACTTTGTATTGGACCACTCTATTCTTAAGACTAGCACATAATTTATTTATAGAAAAGTATAGGTAACCAATAACATTGGTGAATAATGTGAACAATAATGTGAACAATAGATATATCGAATGTTTATTTTACTAGATGTGTAGATGGTTATTCTGATATTAAGATTTGGGTGGTTAATTTGAAGGTGTAGTGTGTTTTTATTTTATTAGTGGTTGTTCATGTTCAAAAAAGTTATTGGTTATTTAACATTACCCTTTATTTAATTTATTTTTTATGTATATTTTGTATTTTAATATGAGGTGCATAATTAAACATAAAACATTATAACAATGGAAACAAAAGAAACCAAAACTAACTTTTATTTTGTTGAGATTTAATATTACAACCACGACCTAATGTAAGACGCAATTTCAATTCTTTATCGAAGTTAGATTTTGAGATTACATACTTATGGCAGATATGAAGCTCACCTAAAAGAAAAAAAGAGCATTATTTGAAGTATATATTATTCATCCATATCTGATTAAAAAAAATAATAGTAAGGGGTGCGTTATTCATCTCTGCTCATATATTATTGGAAAGTGGTTTTCCTTGAAGAAATGCTTGAAGTAGCACTAAAGATCTGGCTGGTTGAGAGAATGGAGCTTCATGAGATGCTCCTCTAATCGTCGCATATGATAATATCTTGCCATATTCTTGTGTCCATCCCGCTACCTATAATTAATATAATAAAGTTTCAGTGAAATTACATTCTTGTTGAATAAAAATATCATTATATTAATTAACCTGTTTTCCCTCAAACCAGACTCCATAGGGCACTGTTGTATTGAGTCCAATTTCTTTGGCTAATGCATTCACCAGAAATCTTGACCCAATTAATGGGATCACTGAATCTTGGTCTCCACTGCACAAAGCAAAGATTTATATACGTGAACCATGACTCGTGTGAGAAGCTACGTACTAAATAACAACGTATGTTACCTATACCTGTATACGAGAACCCGAATACCCAACTCAACGAATGTACCTAGAAGAGGAAGTGTTGGTATTTCTAGATTATGATAGTCATAATTCAGAACCCTGTAACATATAAAATGCTCACAATTTATTGAACTTAAATTCACAAATATAAACATAGCTAGTAATTCAAAAAAGAAATGCTCACAATTTATTGAACTTACGTGCTGCAAGTTGACCATTTGGTAACTCCAACAAGTTTAGCATGGAGTGCTTGTTGCACATCTTTCCTATTTAAGTATACCACTAATTTATCTCCCACACAAACATCTATATTTTGTGTAGCATGCTATATATAGTGGTGGAACAACAAATTAAACAAACAAATTTAAATTAAATGATGAGGACATAATAGATTAAACCACGGTCAGAAATTACCTACCATTTGATTTGTGAGCATATAAACTTGTTGTTTGGCTGGTGACAAACAAACATCAAGAGTGACATCATATTGATCAACATAATCGGATATCTCGGTGGACGATACATTATTTACTCTTGCACAATCAGCACTAATCTTTCTATCTATAGATTCTCTCATATATTGAGAAGAGTTGCATATTGTATTGTATAGTTCGTATGTCGAATCAGATATTAGCCCATGAGACCATAAATAATCCGCTTCCGAATTCAGGTCAACATTAAAATCCAGCAGAGGATTCCCTAACTGCATATACATCTAATCAGATTCATATCTTTAAATAGTATATGGTGAAAACTCAGTTGCAGTTGACTTCACGTAAAGTTGATAACTGAGAACCATTTTATGAAAATTTAGTCAAATCAATCAAATCATATCTAACTGCTCTCATCTATCAACTTCACGTGAAGTCGATTGCACATGAGTTTCCACCATAGTATATTTTAAAATTAGTTATTTTTAATGACGTGACAGTACGTGCTCACCGCTATTCCCTTAAGATTAACATTGAAGGTGGTGTTGGATTGAATAAGAAGAAATGCAAGTTGTGGAACATAGTGACCTGCATAGCTCTCCCCAGTAATGAAGAACTCGTTTTTTGCATACTCAGGAAATTTAGCAAACCAGCGCTCTAAGAATATAAGATTATCCCTTGCTGTACCAAAAAATTTAATATTTATTAATTCTCGTATTAATTATTTTTGGCTAATCAGCAAAAATCTAGAACAGAACGCTATAATGCATAATGAAATTAAATGTGGTATCAAATTAATTAATGAACCTGTTATCTCATCTGTAACCAAGTCATAGAAAGATTTATTGCTAGAGTATGAGAAACCAACTCCAGCTGGTGATTCCAAATATAGCATGTTTGCCTCTGTAATATGATAATATAAAAAGAAAATAACATTATTAACATAATTAATATATAACCAATGTTACACATGACGACTAAAGGCTAATTTTTTTGGTTATGGAAGAGGGGCAGGTGTTGTGCCGGGTTATGGAATGTGGGGTACTACACCGAATTATGGGAAAGAAGAAATCGGACCCTCCGAGTTCTTTGTTTTGAAAATTTTGTAAACAAATCGGAGGGTCCGTTTTGCTTGTATACAAAATTCACATGGGAGAAATTGGACTGTGCGATATGTCTTCATCAAAACGGAAGGTCCGTTTTTTTTGTTGGTTTTTTTTTATTTTTATTTCGTTATACTAGTCGCTGGGTCCGATTTCTGTTTGAGAGGAATTTTTTTTTTTAATTTACAGGAAATCGGAGGGTCCGAGTTCCCATCAGCAACTCGCAGGATCCGATTACTGTGTTCCTGACACCACAGCCTGGTAAAGCTTCCCTACTCTCCATATCTGCGTCCTACACTAACGATGCCTCCATAATAAAATTAATTTGCGACGACTAAATTGTTGTTTTTATCAATTTATGAATTACCTTTATTCCAACTATAATCATTTTTTAGAAGAATATTGTTGTCACCGGGTCTGAAAGGACCATTCTCAACAAAAGCTCCAACTCCAACCGAAGAACAACCAGGCCCTTTAAAATGTCAAAACAATAATAGCTTATTAGTCCTCTTTAAATTTAATGTCCATATTATTAAAAAAAGTGAATGTTCTGGTGTCTAAAAAGTGGTACTTACTTGTTAAAAAAGGTTAATAATTAATATTTAATTTAAAATATATAAAAATAAATAATTTTAAAAAATCAAAATTTACTACAAAAAAAATAAGTTAGACAAAATTTAGGCACTAATTCATAAGCACTATAGAATTGGCCATTAAAAAAATCATTCATTCTTTTTTTTTACGATTACATTGCGAGTACACCAAATATACATTAAAAATAGATTAAACCACACATATATTTATACATAAATATATTTCAGGCTGATTTTAGTGTGCGAATAATATATTTTTGTTCTTTTTAATATACTAAATTAAATCACTCTTAATTAGATATATACCTCCATTCAACCAAAGAACTAGTGGCTTGGAAGCAGGGTTTGATTCAGCTTCAACAAAATAATAAAACAAAGCTCTATCATGGTTATCATCGACAGTAATGTAGCCAGCATATTGCTGAAATGTGACACGTGGCTGGCCTGGCAAACTGCTTATCTTATCGCCTTCCGGATATGAATTCACTACTCCCACAATAAGTAGTAGTAGTGTTGAAACAAATGATGCAATCATAGTGTGTGACTTATGAATTAGTATCATCGTGATTATTATAGTTGTGGCTAGGTTTAGTTTTGATGATGAGGCTTCAACCTCAAAGTATATTATATATATAGTAATCAAAGGGTTAATTAAATGTGTTATTAGAGAATATATTAATATGTAAATCCGATCCAAAAATTTCAATTATTATTGTAGTCTATAGCCTGCAAATTCTACTTCCTGCCGACTTTGTTGTTTTTTTCTATACTTTTAATTAACAACATTGAATTTCACGACCTCATTACAAAAAAAAATACGTCCAAGAGAAAAAAAATGAGTAATATTAGAAAATAATTAAGTATTTAAAAATATGAAATAAAGTATGTTGTTAGATTATTAGATTAAAAGAATTAGACTAAAAAAATTGAATTGATAATTAAATAATGACTAAAAATAATAAATTCTAATAATCTCTAATATTTTTCAAAAATTCTATCTAATAAATAGCTAGTTTAAAACTAGATTTATTATGACCATAATTATTATTACTATTATTGTTGAATTCAATTTGCATGAACCCGCTAGCTAGCTTGCTTGGAGAAATGAATGATTTGCATTGTATGTAAAAATGTTATTTGTACACTAAAATTAATTATTAAAATTAGTTATCAATGTATTTGTGTATAAATATATGTGTGGTTTAATTTATTTTCAATATATATTTATATTTTAACATATATTTTATACTGATAGACTGATTTTAGTGTACATGTAACATTACTCCATTGTATATCTATGTTTCGTGCATAGAGCATATAGCGCAGGATATTATTTGCTTCAGTATACGAATCTTATATATCAGAAAAAAAGAGATACACTCCTCAAAAGTTTATGGTACATTAATTTGTCCCTATATTATAATGATGGGGTCCGTCATATATATAGCCTCAATCTTCTCCTTTGTACTTTTAACAACACCTATACCCATTAGCAACAATAATTATTAGTTTGATTATTAACATGAACGTATACGTACATGTTAATTATTTGGATATATAAACACAACTACTACTTAAAAATAGAATTGAAGACAAATTAGGCAACATTAATGAAGTAATACATACAGATTGGTCACACTTTTTGGTTATCGGTAGCATCCATCAAAAACCAATAATCTGTTGCGCATCTGAATTTCATTTAAAAATTTAATGAGTTATCGCATACATAATATGGATCACACTTAGGCACACGCATGCATACAACAGTTGGAAAGCAATATGCATGATCCATGTTCTCTGATCTCCCCTTCTCTTCCATTCCCTTCAACTTTATTTGGAGATCAAGAAGCGACAAAAGCATATATAAGAGAATCAAAATCAAAAGGTCCAACATGGAATACCCACCCGGTAGCATCCTATGCAAAGATATCAATTAAGGTATATCTCTCTCCACTTTCTTTCTTCCTTCCTAGCTTATATTATAGGTGGTTATTAACTAGAACTCACGGTATCTTTATATAAGGATAATAATTAAAATATGAAAAAATATAGGTACCAACATATTATCTATCAATTTATTGTCAATAATAATTAATTATTATATTTTAGTATATATATAAAAAGACACATCTAAAAAATATATCTATAAAGATATTTTTATTAAATACAACCATAAAAAAGATATTTTTATTAGACACATCCACAAAGATACTTCTATTAAATATCGTTATAAATAAGAGTTGGCAAAAATTGACAAAAATACTATTGGTAACGTAGCAGAATTGTTAAAATATTGAAGCATATTATATTAAGCAATTTAGTAAAAATTTTAATAATTTTAAATTACTATTTTTATATAAAGATCTTTTTATCTAAATAGTCATTTACATTGTATGCCTTGAAATCTAACTAACTTAGCTTATAGTATTTACATTCAATTAGCCACATTTAATTATTTTATGCATTTTTACAAAATTATTAGAGTACCGCTCACATACAGAATACATATGTACATAGGGTATATAGTATCGAGATATTTGGTAGTGAAATTTTTTTTTATTTAAAAAAATAATAGGATCCACATGTTTGATTTTATTTTTACGTTTATTCTGTATTTTCTTTACAATTACAATATGAATGAGAGTATGTACCTAATTATTAGGCCAAATGATTAAAATAAATTATTTGGGTCTTAAATTTATTCAAATACAATTTTTACAAATTGCATACACAAATGTAATTTTTTGTTATTCTATATAAAATACGAGAGGGGTTTCACGAATTTTAAATGAGTGTAAATCGCTATCCACTCTAGCGATTTACGTTGAGAACTCAAATAACTAAAAATCACGGCAAAGGTATAAACCGCGACAGGAGTCCAACAGTTTATGCTTTAGTATAAATACAACGAAAGGGAGTCGCAGATTATTCAGTTTGAGCCGTTTCCATCTTTTTAGAGAGAGAAAGAGACGTTCTAGAGAGAGGGAGAGAGGAAAGTGTGGTGAGAATTTGGCCATTTGGATTTTGCTGGGCCGAGACCATTGACGAACACAATTTTTACCGGCTCAACAGCGTTGCGCACGTTGCCGACAGCATCAACAAAGAGGTAAGTTTGTTTTCTTTTAGTTATTGAATTTCATATAATATAAAATATAGTATTCGGGTGCAGTAGTTAGAACACATAATTTAAGGTTGGCTAATTTAAGATTTCAAAATTAAGATATAAAATTTAAAGGTAAGATCAAAATATAGGATTTGTATATAAAAACTAAGATTTAAAATTATAACTTTTATTTGAATATGTAAGTTTAACTTCTAATATTATAGCTTTGGTTGTTTAAGGTTTAGAATTTAAAAATTAAATTTAGTAAAAAGAACCTAATGGATGCTATTTTACATTCTTAAATTTAAAAATTATAAGTTTTGTAGTTTATTTTTTTAAAATTTAAGATTTAATTTTTAAAATCATAGGTTTAGTAATGGATTATTTTAAATTAAAGATTTGATTCTTATATTTAAGTTTTACTATTTTAAATTTATTATCATAGGACTTATGGATTTAAAAGTTGGACCTTTATCACTTGTTGTGTGATACATTTAGATACGTTTCAAATGAATGCTATAATCCTTAACACTCAACACAGTTTCCTTCTTAGTCTGGAAAGATTGGCCAATATGAAATTCTTCAGAAGAATTTTCGTCGTGTAATCATTGACCTCCGAAGGTGGAATCTATGTTCGGTTGTTGGCCGATGGCTTCTAAGTTCAACGTTGAGAAATGTGGCGGGTGTTGGTGAGACCCAGAACTGGATGGCCCCTGATGTGCTCGTGGGTTCCTAGGGGTATCCTCGTCACTGTCTCCCAATATGTGATCTGGCTCATCGTCCGAATCATCCTTTTGCATCGCATTTTCAACCCGATTCGGTTCACTGTCGCCTAAAAGACCGGAAATCAAATTGGGTGACCTAACCAACCCAGCTGGAACAGATGGAGGTTCAGCCAACAGACAACCAGGTACAACAACAAGCATCGAGGTAGAAGCATCATCCACCGTCGTCGACTGAAGATTCGGTGCTGATGTCTTCGAACTGGCGACACCATCTTCCAACTTGACATACAGCTCGTGTAATCTCACCTCCGAAAAACTGCGTTGACAATGAAACAAAACCTGCATGTCTTCGTCCGATCCTATCACAAATGTTTCATACTATACACCAGTTGACACAACCGCAATCGGAATCATGTAGAACACCTTCTTCACCCACTTGGCCCCACACAAACCTGCCTTTTGCAATATACTCTTCTTTAACTCTGACAAACTTTATTAGTGAACATAACACCGTGTGTTGGGAATAAGAAGTATAACCACAATTCAATCAATCATGTGTCAAATAATTTGTTATTGTTATTATATTAAAATGTTAATATAATAACATCCTTGATTAAATTTAGAGATTTATCAATGTGATAGTGATCACAATATTGAGAGATGAATCTTTTATAATTTAATCTAAATTGTTCTTGGTCATAGGATTATTAAAAATGACATTAATAATCCAGAAAGATCAATATATATATAATGGTCTTCATTGGATGAAGATTAATAGATCTCATTTATTAAATTATATATATATATATAGATGGTGCATATAGAGATATGACCATTGAACTGACTCACTCTGAAAATTCCTAATGGTTATAATTACCACATATTTGTCAATAGAATATTCTCAAGATAAACATGGTAATAGAGTTTCCTTTGACCTGCGACTGTCATAGTAATTAACAATGTATTTATACTTTGATCCCGGACACCTAATACCCTAGGGTGCTAGTTGAATGGATAGTGAGTGTGATTTAAATACTTGTAGAATTAATGATTAGTCAATAAAGAATCCGTCAACTCTCGGTAAAGAGTTTGAGCTCTATGATTATAATGACTGAGATGAATAAAACCTTGGCCAAGGGGATTGAATGAATGAAGAAGTGAGTTTCTTAGGTCATTCACAGTTCATTATAATAATGGTAACAAGTTAGAGTTTGACAATTAAACCATACTCTAAGGGTTAACCAAGAGCTGGAAAGATGGAAGGAATTATACTTTGTTCTTCTAAGGTTCTTAGTAAAAATATATTACTTCATACTATTGGGTCGTTGAGGAGTGTTGCTAGATGCCAACCTTGATTAGTAAATTTAGTATGACTGATTTACTACCCGCTTAGTATTGAACCTATGGGATCACACACTAACAAGTGTTCTAATCTTTGCTTTAGAATTATTTAATTATTATTTTGATTTGATCAAATAAATAATTATATTAATTCAAATGGAATATTATTATATTCTTTGCTAGCACCAAGAATATAATAATAATATGATAATTGAGAATATTAAATGAGATTTGAGAATAATTAGTTATTCTATTTCTGAATTTGAATTATAAATTTGGATGAGATCCAAATCGATTATGTTTTAAATTGTTATGATATGATTCATAAAATTTGAAGGATTTAGATTCGGAATTTTAAGATATGATTTAAATTTGAATTGAAAATCAAATTTAAAATCAGTAACAAATCTCATATTATATATATGTATGCCAAGAGTAGAGGAAAGTATGAGAAAGACAGAGAGAATAACAAGGGTTTTATTCCTTTACCTCTACACAATAACAAGGGTTGCAAGAGGTTTCTCAATTTAGATCAGATGTCCATTGGTCAAGGAGTTGATAACAAAAGTTGGTCTCGGTGTACGCATAGCGCCTTCGTACCATCGAAGGAGAATGTGATTTTTACTAAAGCGTCTAAAGGTATTTAAATCTGATCTATATATTATTGAAATAAAGTTTAAGCACAAAATAGACCTTTAAGGATTACTTTCTTCTCTTCCGCTGCATGTTATGAACACATGGTAATCCTTCACTGTGCCTTTTGCTTTTTTTAATTTTTCCGGAGCAATGGATTAGAACAAAAAATCTCTCTTCACTATCCATTTGTGAAATGAAAATGACCCTCTACATCACACCACTCCTTCCTTGTTGGTATATATAGGCGTTTTTGGTGCAAGCATAAACCGCTGAACCCCTGTAGCAGTTTATGCACATTAATCCATTTACACAGAAATTGTTTGACTCCTATAACGATTTCTGACCATTTGCAACATCAACGTAAACCGCAAGATTCCTATAACAGTTTATGTTCATTTGAAAACCATAAAACTCCTATTACAATTTCTATAGATTGATAAAAATTGCATTCGTATATGCAATATCCAAAAGTTATAATTCAGTAATTTTAGATCTCTATTAATTTATTTTAGTCATTTACCCTAATTATTATACAGATGTGTATGTAAAACAAAAACAAAATTTAAAAAGTTCGTTGAAGATATATATGTGTGTGTAAGTTTGATCATAAGAGAATCTGCAATCCCTATTGACGAAAATAAAATAAAATTCCATATGATTAGAGGTTTTCTTTATTTTCTCTTTATGCTCTGGACACAGATAACCAATTTAGGCCCAGACTAGATGCTAATTGCCGGGGAGCATTTCTTGTTCGACCCTAGCTAGCTAGCTACATTCCTTGCATAATGTTACAATGGCCTAAACATTCTTGTCAATAATTTTTCAAATAATTAATAATGAACGACGTAGCTAGGGACCATAAAGATAGGAATAGTGCAACAATATCAAGAACAAGCAAGACTAGTCTATATACACATTGGGAATGGGATATTTATAATGATAAGGATTCTGGATATAATAACGATGAGTAGTAGGGGCAGATCTTCATTCTTCAACCATTGTAATTTTGAGAATGAAATAATTTATTAGTGTGTTTTATCCTAATTTTTACATGATATTTTAAGTTTAGTAATAAGTTTGATTTGTTTTCCTTATGGACTATTTCGACCCTGTAGCTTCAATCTTATGCTAACTAAATCAAAGTGTATGTTTGAGGCGGTGATGCTACAAAAAGTGCACTAATTAAAACTAACCATTATTAAACCTTATCTTATATATGACTAAATAATAATATCGATGTAATTGTTACATACTATATAACTTCGTATAGGATATAAAATTTAAAAATTTAATATATAGCCATTAAATTACAGCAATTCCTATATTGATTATCCATTCCAAATTTTAACAAGGATTGTCCAAAAAAAAATGTTAATTCGGTATAAAAGTATTTTAGATTAATATAAATTTAAAAAAAGACCGAACCTAAATAATATAATATAATATAATTAGTCTAATCTGATAATTATATTAATAATTTATTTTATAACTTAGATACATAATTTTGATATCATAGATCCAAAACTACTCTTCTTTTAACAAGAATCGATAAAGATAAAATTATAATTTAATAATGACACAATTTTTAATTTATTCTTAAAGACACGACTAGTTGAAAGAACAAAATTCATTTCTCTCTTATTATTATCAAAGTAAAAAATGCATGCTTAACCTATCAAGCACGGATTTTTTTTTTTTATGGTGCCGGCGTATCGCGTATCGGCGACATGTCTTCTTGTGGTACAGAATTTTGGTGGAGTTATCACGAATCCGAATGAGTTCGACTCGATTTAGATGTTCATGAGACGGATCTTTCTGCTGGACTGTAAATCTTCAATTGATTTTGTGATTTTATGGCCCGATTAATCAATTTTTTCTTTCTAATTTTAAAATATTCTAAAATTAAAACAAATCAAAATTTAAATTTAAAAGTAAAATAATTAATAAATCAAAACCTAAATCTACTTACCGTTTATCTTTGGTAGCTTGCTTATTCATTAGCTTAAATTTTTTTATTTTTTTTAATAATTACATAATTTTTAGACTTTTTTATACAACTATATTTACTCTTATATTTACAATATGATATTTTATTAATTTAATATATTATTTAAATTTTAATTCACAACGTATTCTAAATCTGTCGTATCCAATTTTTTATAAAAAGACGTATCGCGTGTCGTATCGTGTCGTCGTGTCCGTATCGCGTGTCGTATCGGTACTTCGTAGTGCTTAACTAATATCCACAAGAATTGGAAAGATAAGTATGCTTGATTTGATGGGGTTGCATAAAGGCCTTATACTTTTAGAAGAGTCAAAATTCTTATCATTATTGTTACAAGCATCACATAATAATAAGATAAAAAGTTGTTCAATGAATTATGAGCTATATTGAGTTAAATAAAAATTTCCTAAATGAGCAACTACAGCCGGCAATTCCGAAATAAAATCAGCATTGGAATTGGTTATTATTTGGAAAGAAAAAATGAATGAATATACCATGAGAGACTTGCTTGAAATTAAGCCTACTTGGTAGATAATGGTAAAGAAGAAAAGAAAACAAATTCCATTGATATAGGGAGGGGGCAATCTAAAACAAGTTGATACCTTATAGCCATGGTATCTCTCCACACCGACCTCTTAAAATATGATGCTTTTCTAAACTTTTTATTACTCTTATTCCAGAATCCAAATTTTACTTCATTCAAATTAAAGCATATATTTCCACGTACCTACAAGGATTTAGTACTAAATTAAAGTGGGGTAGCTTTGTAGGAAAGTAAGTCACTC
>NC_029794.2:131152729-131160802 GCF_000816755.2 Arachis ipaensis
TGACTGCAAAATTATAAATTTAAATTTTTCTTTTCTATTTCACTGGCATTGACCGTAAAATTGAAAAATACTACATAAAATCACTTTTTATTTTTAATATGGAAGAGAGGTTGGTGTATTGTAGCATTATGGAGAGCACATGAGTTTTACCTGCATGTGGTGTTAGGGGAGCACAACTTGGATTGAAGGAGTTGGATACAAGAATACGGAGGATCCGTTTTCTTTTATACCAACTCACATATGCAAAAAAAATATTTTTTATACTAATTTTGAGGGTCCGTTTTCTTTGTATAAAAAAAAACCCTAATCGAAGGGTCCGTTTTTCTTTTATAAAAAAAAAAAACTAATCGGACGGTTCGATTAGTTAACTGTGAATTTCAAATTTTTCCTCTCACAATTCGGACCATCTGATTTGGTAACCCAATTTTCTTTTAACAGAATTCGGATGGTCTGATTTCTTGCACCATATTTCAGCCAAAAACTATCTCACATCTATGTATAGCACTCCCATCCTTCATATCAATACATAATATACACACGCATGACATATCTAAATTTTTTAGCCACATAAAATAATAAATATATAATAATTAAAAATCGTCAAATAATAATTTAATTAAATTTATGGAATCATTTAACAATCCTCTTGACATAAAAATATTGAGTGAATGATCACCTTAAAATAAATAAATGGTTATACCCCACCATAAAATCTTAAGATACCCGTAAAATCAAACACAAATATAGCACTAATTGAAGGCAGCAGCCAGCTATAACTCATCATCATATATATCCCTTTGTCAGCGTATGATTCTTTTCTTATCCCCTAAAAATAATGACAAAAACGTTCACTAGCTACTTTATTATGTTCCAGCAATGTATCCATGATAGTAGACGTACAAATCAGATCCTTTCAAGAACAAGGTTTCTGCTTCAACAATCCTTACAAAATGCAATACCCATAAGGAAAATGCTAGAGGGACAATGATTTTGTTAAATAATATAAACAATTACTAATCAAATAAAAATATATTACATTTTTAAATTAATCCTCTAAATTTTAATATTAAAATAACCATCTATACACTAGTAAAATGAACATCTGATATATCTATTATTTACATTGTTTAATATTTTCATTATTTACCTATACTTTTCCTACCCATAATTATAATAACCCTCTTCGGAAACCCAAAAGCTACCACACCTGGCGAATGGTTATGTCACCTTATACATGTTCCGATCCTCATTTATAAATATAAATGCCAAACAAACTAAATGTGGAGGGCCAGCTATATAGAGGTGAGTTATAGTCTGCACCTGGCAGAATGAGGTGAATGATACACTTGATAATTTTTAGTTTGTTGTTTCTCCTGCAATATTGACGCGTGGAATATGAATTGATGATCTGACATGAAGTGAATTGTTTTATGACCGATGATCCAACCAATTCGATACTGCATGGTTCACAGAATTCCTCAAATTCTTTTATTTCTAATCATATTTCTCATACTGATTATATCTCAATAAATTTGTGTAGTCCAGATTTATGGCACACACGTCTTGGTCATGTACCTTCTAACATTCTACAACACTTAGATAGTATTTTACATTTGTCGAATAAATCAGGTTGTCATACTTGTGAAATCTGCCATTTAGTTAAATTCAAGAAGCTTCCCTTTTAGTTAAATTCTGCACTTAAGGAGTTTCTACAGAAGAGAGGTGTCCTGCATCAATTCTTATACCCTTATCGACCCCAACAAAATGCTGTTGTAGAGAGAAAGCACCAGCGTCTGTTGAATGTGGCCAGATCCTTATTTTTTCAGTCAAAAGTCCCTATTTTCTTTTGGGGGGAGTGCATCATCACTGCAGCTTTCCTAATCAATCGAACCCCAAGCAAATTATTATAATTTAAGTCTCCTTTTGAACTGCTATTTGGAAAGACACCCAACTATGATGCCTTAAAAAATTCCGGTTGCCTTGCATATGCAACAAACACCTCTAATTCCAAAACCAAATTTTGTCCTAGAGTTGATCCCTCGGTCTTCATTGGATATCCAATTGGTTACAAAGGTTACAAACTCTACAACCTTAGAACCAAACAATTTTTTTTTATCTCAAGAGACATCATTTTTCATGAACATGTTATGCCTTTCAGTACCTCACCTCATCTGCAGTCTAATGAGGACTTGTTCAATGACTTTGTACTTTCTAATCCATTTTTGATCACATCTCTTCTCCCTTCTCACAGCTGACTCCAACCGTCATAAACTCAGAACCTCAACATCAAGAACCAACACCAAACACCATCACTTCCCCACCCAAACAACTAAGAAAATCAACTAGACACATTCAACCTCCTCCTTACCTCAATGACTACGTCTGCCACACCTCCACTCCCTATCCCTTAGCCAATCATATTAGTAACCATCGCCTTAACCTCACATACCTTAACTCCATCGCACAATTAGACACCATACTTGAGCCTTAATTTTACCACCAGGAAGTTCAGTTCAAATAATGGAGACAGGCTATGCAAGAAGAACTTGATGCGCTTGAGGCTAACAACACTTGGGTCCTCATACCTTTACCACCAGACAAGCGAGCCATTGGTTGTCGCTGGGTGTACAAAGCTAAGCTAAAGGCCACTACAAGAAAACACGTCAATTGCCACGCTTTTAAAGCGTGGCGAAAAGCTGAAAAAAGCGTGGCGATAGCTTTTCGCCACGCTTTTTGAACTACCACCACGCTTTTGAAAGGATGACCTATGAAAGGGTGGCGGTTGCTCTATCACCACGCTTTTTTAGTCTATCGCCACGCTTTTTTACAAATTGACACTTTTAAAAGCATGGCTGTAGGTGGAAGATATGGCCACGCTTTTAAAGCGTGGCGATAGGTAGAGATATGGCCACGCTTTCAAAGCGTGGCAAAAGGGGAGGTATGGCCACGCTTTTAAAGCGTGACGATAGGAAGAGATACGGCCACGCTTTTAAAGCGTGGCCATAGTAAGATATACAGCCACACTTTAAAAGCATGGCGAAAGCCTTGTTAAATTAAAAAAAAATTCTTTTCCTTACTTGATCTTCATTGCTACACAATATAAATTTTCAATCCTTTTTTATTACCAAACCTATAAATATAGTATGCAATTTTTATTACAAGACATATCAAACAATAATTAGTGACATATATAATTTACTATAATTGTTTTATACATTAAAAAACTAATATTCAAATACAAAATAAATCTCGAGTTTAAATTCCAAAAATAAAAACCGAAGAAAAATACAGAAACAATACAAGTTAGAACTGCTCATAATATATCAAATTACACTAATAGAGATGCTCATCAGCCAAAATACTTAGTAAAAGATCAGAATCAACCTAAAACTGCTCCACTTTGTGCATTAAGCGTTCAAGTTATCCCTTCCAATACTAGCCTGTAGCAAAATATCAAGAACAATAAAGCAACAGAAACTAAACTATGCTCACTGATTGGTAAATGCAAATCTAAAAGTACAATAACACGAAACAAAACTATGCTTAAAATACCAAACTAAAAGCAACAGACCTTCTGCAAATTTGATTTAACAAATGTTTCCCCAGATGGAGTTTTGTTCACTGATTCTGGAGGGAGATTAAATTTCCGAACATCTTCAGGAGTCACCTTAAAACAGTAAACAAGAAGTGCTCAAAAGTCAAAACTGTTACCCCCCCCCCCCCCCCAAAAAAAATCAATGAACCCTAATGAATAAAAATAAATACAACATGGGATAAAAAAAACACTAAGTTGCTCGTGGTAGCAGCTAAAAACATGAAGAGTTAAGATTTACCAGGGTACAATAACATAAATTATAGGCCACCATAATAGATGGATATAGTGATGCAAAATCTATTGTAGTAATTGGCTTTTCATAGAACCCAGCTCTTGCCTCCAATACCTGCAGAAGTTAAAAGAATCATGATCTTGTGCTTGACAAGCAAAAGTTGGATAAATAAACATCCAAACGGAAAATAAGGAAAAGGCTGCCAAGAATATATACACTTAAAATCATGCTTTTACACTTAAAATAAAGAAAAGGCTGCCAACAAGGTCCTGCATATTAATATATATCAAAATCAGATTAAATCAAACACTATACTTTGAGCTGTTTATATAATTTTGTGGGGGGAGGGGGCAAGGGGATGAAAAACTGCTACTGGGGCATGACAAGAGAGGGGAATAAAAAAAGAATGATAATTAGAGGAGACCATTACCAAGAATTTCCATCACAGTTCTGGAATCTGGAAGAAGAAAAATGGGAACAGTAAATTAACGCAGATATCATAAAAAGTAGAAAATGGAACAAATGAATAAAGAAAATCCAGATAAATTTAGCTATGCATTCTATCTAATATTGAGCATGAAGATAGAGTTACAGATAGTCCAAAGGATTGGATTCAGCATCTCTTCTGCTAGAATGTACGCATGATCGTGCAATTTCAAGCATGAATTAAACTCCAAGATAATAGCTAAGCAAAAAAGGGGGCAATAAGTACACTAACTACACTAAATTGTTCAAAAACACAAACTACACTAACTCTATACAATCAATACACACACAAATTCTGCCAAAAATAAAACAGTAAAAACAAATTGAAAATTTGTTTGTCAGGACTTAAATTAGAATTTTGCCTTCCAGCTAAAAAGAACTTATTCATTTTGGGTCATTTCAGTGGATCTACTTATCAATCTGATATTTAATTCAGCAACAAGGTAACAATTTGAGGGAGAGTCATTATCCCTGGAGGAGCCACAGTCAATTTGAATACGACGGGTCTTTCCGCCGAAAATGACGGTGGTGGAGTAAACGGTGTCGGGAAAGACGTGTTCCTTCTTGAGGAGTAGGGAGTGGAGGTTGTTAGCGTGGAAAGCCTTGGACTTGGAGTAGGCGTCTTTGGGGGAATCGCCAAGGAGGAGAACGATGCGGTTGTGGACGACGAGAGCGAGGTAGAAGGAGGAGTGGGGTTCGGGGGAGAAGAAGGAAGAGAACTTGGCCTTGGAGAGGTTCCAGAAGAGTCGCGTGGTGGAAGAGAGGGTTTTGGATCCGTGCTTCTTCTAGAATATGAAGGGCTTTATAAGGAGGAGGGGCATCGAAGGGGTTGTGGTTGTGGACGTGGACGTGGAGGGAGCGGCCTAAGTTAGAGCGTGACCATGTTAGAGTCACGAGGCCCATGTCGGTGTGGTACAGGTACGTGGTCAGGTTGGGGTTGGAGGGGCCTGGTGGCGCCGGTGGTGGAGGACAATTACGGAAAGTGTGGGATGGCCGAAAGCAGGAAAGGAATCGCGATGACATCAAAATGGCACAGCGAGGGCGGAGATCTGAGCTCTTCTCCTCAAATCCTCAAAATGGTGCAGCGAGGGGAGATTGCCATAAATCGATGAGAGTGACAGTGTAAGAGTTGAGAGTGAGAGAGTCTCGATGAGGGGTTATTGGGTTTAGGGCGGGTTATTAGGGTTTTTTTTAAAAAAACTTTTTGGCCACACTTTTAAAGCGTGCCAAAAGAGCATCAGGATATGGCCACGCTTTAAAAGCATGGCAAAAAAGTACCAGGATATGGCCACACTTTATAAACGTTACTGTAGTGAAACCCTGTTGCCACGCTTTCAAAACATCCATGTTTTTGTCTATGGCCACGCTTTTGAAGTGTGGCAGAAAAAAAACGTGGCCGTATCTCTATTCAACTGCCACCCTTACAAAAGCGTGGCCATTGACCCTTTTCGCGATGCTTTTGAAGCGTGGCGAAAAAAACGTGGCTGAATCTATATTCAATCGCCACCCTCACAAAAGCGTGGCCATTGACCACTTTTGGCCACGCTTTTAAAGTGTGGCAAAAAAAAGCGTGGCCATAGACCTTTTTTCTTGTAATGGGTTGATGGCTCGTTAGAGAAATACAAGGCATGTTTGGTTGCACAAGGATATACTCAACAAGCTGGTATTGACTTTGGGGACATATTTAGTCCCATGGCAAAGATCACCACTGTGAGAACCTTACTTACCATTGCTGCAGTCAAGAACTAGAGCCTCCTACAGCTGGATATAAATAATGCATTCCTCAATGATGAACTTAATGAGAAAGTCTATATGGAATTGCCTTTGGGTCATCCTCAGCGGAAATAAGGGTTAGTTTGTAAACTCACACGGTCCTTGTATGGGTTGCGACAAGCATCAAGGCAGTGGTTCACTAAGTTTTGCCACATACTGACCACCCATGGCTTTACACAATGCAGACATGATTACTCTTTTTTTGCTCTAGGAGAGGGTGAGGCAACTACCTATCTCATTGTGTACGTGGACGACATCATCATTGCTGCTCCCAAACATGAAATGGTGGACAATGTTAAACACAAGCTTCAATCCATCTTCAAGCTTAAAATCTTGGGTGACCTTAAGTTCTTCCTTGGTCTTGAGCTTTCCTTATCAAAAGATGGGATTACTCTGAGTCAACGAAAATATACACTCTCATTGCTAGAGGAGACTGGTTTCTTAGGGTGCAAACCTGCCAATACACCCATGGATGCTAATATGAAACTTAGGCTTGACGAAGGTGATCATATCCCTGATGCTTCGAGCTATCGCAGATTAATTGGTCGCCTCAAGTATCTCACTATATCTCGACCAGACATCACTTTTGCTGTGGTAAAACTGGCTCAATACATGGAAAATCCTCGAACTCCTCATCTCGAAGCTGTGCACCATGTCCTCAGGTATTTGAAGGCAGCACCTACTCAGGGATTACTCTTCTCATCAAAATCCAAATTTCACCTCTCCATGTACACAGACGCTGACTGGGGCAGCTGCCTCGACACACGGAGGTCCACGACCGGCTATTGCACATTCTTGGGAGATTCATTAGTATCATGGAAGAGCAAGAAGCAAGATGTAGTTTCAAGGAGTTCAACGGAGACAGAGTACAGAGCTCTAGCCAACGTTGCCTGTGAAGTTCTGTCCATCATTTCCCTTCTCAAGTTCATGCATGTCGAGGTAAATTCAGCAATGATTTTTTGTGACAACGTCTCTGCCATTCAAACGGCCACCAATCCAACTCTACATGAAAGGTCCAAGCACATTGAAATTGATTGCCACTTCGTTAGAGAAAAAGTGGCAGCAATGAAAGGTCCAAGCACATTGAAATAAATTACCACTTTGTTAGAAAAAAAGTGGTAGCAGAAATTATCAAACTCGTCCATGTACCGAGCAAGCATCAACTCGCAGATTTACTCACCAACCTCTCCCAGCACCTCAGTTCAAATTTCTTATGGCCAAGTTCGGAACATACAACATGTATGCTCCAACTTGAGGAAGGATATTAGTCATAGCATATATTTGTACAATTTGTTATAACTTAACAAGTTAGTTAGGACCTGAATTAGCTATATTAATTAGTTAGACTAGATATAGAGTTAGTTAGACCATCACCTTGTATACATATATACACAATTGAGTAAATCAATTCAGTTTTTAGACTCTCTCACAATCACAGTATTCAACAAGGTTTATGGTTTTTGAAGTCCATAATATATGGGTTGTTAGATAATAGCAAAAAATTATAAGGAACAAAAGTTACTTTAACAATTTTTTAGAAAAGCCAAAATGAAGATCGAAAAAAAATTAAAGCCAAATCGAAAAAAATAAAAAAAAGTCAAGTAAAAAATAAATATAAAGTATATAAAAAATAAAGTAAAATAAATAAATATAAAAGAGTTTTTAATCCCTAATAAATAAATGTTATATTCAAATGTTCAATACTTTATTTGGTTTGAGTCATTTTCAATGAGTGAAATAAAACAAATTTAAGAAAAATTGAATAGCTATTTTATTTAATCATTAGTTTTATCTTCTCTGAGAGCTTTGCAAACTTCATCAATAATTATATTGAACAACCTAAACAAAATAGTAATTTTTTTGAGACTTTTTGGAATCAAACACCCTATAAAAATATCATTATAAAACTTGTATTCATAATTTATGAGAATATTATTATAATACTTACATATATTTAAAATTAAAAAGTTCTTATTCTAATCTATAT
>NC_029794.2:131161224-131167239 GCF_000816755.2 Arachis ipaensis
AGATCTTAAAAAAATAATTTATATCACATTCCTTAACATATCTTCTTCTTGTTTTTCTTTCACTTTTTTATGGATAACTAATCTTCTGTCAAAGAGTTAAGAGTTCTGTTTATATTTTTTATGAATTATTAATCTACGTTTATTTTATTTTAAAATCTTACATTGATCTATTTTATGATTGAGTTATTCGTTTTTTATTCGGATTAGTGATATCGGAAGGTATGTTAATTCCTTTTGAATTCTTTTATTATAATTGTCAAATTTGATATTTGAATTAAAACTTGAAAACTCTTTCACATGACTCTTTGAATTCGGCTAGGAATAGTGATTCAATTAGTGTGCGACTGCATGATTATTGGATAGGACTAACTTGAATATGTGACATGTAATTCGTCCTAAGGACTACTTTTAAATCTTATTAGAAAAATAAATCAGTTTTTGTGGTTAATCTCTTGATTAATTAATTGACGACTAAATAATGCTTCAAAAACTGAGGAACCAAGGAATTGAAAATCAGTTACTAAAGATTTATCGTGAAAGATCTTTGCAAACTTTAAGATAAGTAAACAAGGTTTGATTTCTCTAAAAGTATAAATATCTCCGAAAGCTCTTGACTCTCACTATCATTGTCTTTTCTCAAATCATTGTCTGGTGAATGCGGGAAGGTACTCGCGAGTGGCGCTGTCTAGTGTTCCGGCGGCATTGACTTCCGTTGACGGTAGCGACCGTCGAAAACTGCAAGGAAGATGTGTTGTGCGACGCTGAAAGTGGTGAAGGGGTGGAAGTGGCTACACAGTAACAAGATGTGGGTAAAGGATAAATTAGGGTTACAGTAATAAATTAGTGACGTTAGAATTAACCTAAATTAATTAGAGATGTAACTTTTTTAATGAAATAGACTTAGAAGTCCAACCCAATAAAAATTAGCAGAAATTAATAGGACCCTTGTTAATAATGTAACGGAGTTGATATACTATATGTTTATTAATTTTATCAGAATTCTATAACTAATTCCTTACCGGATAAGAGGGTACCCCTTATTCTTCTTATCATCGTTATCATGATCTCATGGCACTTATGACCAGATGTAACAGCATAAGACAATGGAATGCAACAGATTATAGAGAATCCATGTACTTTCTATCACACTGTTTTAATTTAGCGTAACAACAATATAACAATAATAAAGAATTTTTGGGGTTATTTTCCGTTTTATCAAATTTGTTATATGTAGCTTTCAATTTTGGCTTCTTCTCTCGTCACATGTATGTTATGGGTTTTCGATAAATTAAAATTATTATTTGAGTTACTAACTCTGGCTATGTTACATTTATCGTACATAGCCGACCTCAACTCAGATAAAGGAGGAGAATTGTGTTAAATTTTAGTCAAATTTTTATGATATGAATAAAAAATATTATTATACTAAAACTAGATCATTTCTCAAAAATAACACGATGTATGACTCGCACGTGCAGTGTCAAATAAACAAAAACCACTGCATCGGTAGCCGAATATAATATTAAATGAGCAAGAATTTTTGCATTTTTGTGATAAATTAATTTTATTTATTTATTTTTTTTTGAAAGGAAGAGCTCAACACAACAAGTGGAGCGTAGAAAACAAACCAAAAGCCACAATTATAAAAGAGTACATTATAAAAAGACTAAATGATGCCCACTGTCATCTTCGACATTGCCATCAACAATCTACACATATCTATTCCTTATAGTTCATGGAGGACTAGTAGATGATATCGTCAATCCCTTTTTCTGTATTCTAAAAAATTCACCTATTCCTTTTTAGCCAAATATTTCAGATAATGGTACAAAAACATACCAATTTCATTTCTTTTAGTACATATAAATATATTCTTCCTTTTTAAATCTCTGACTTTAAGTCAAATTTGAAATATAAAAAATTTGGTGTTGACAAAACCATATTTTTATGTAGTTTTCAACTACTCAATTAGAATCTACTTAATATACTAAAACTGGGTTTTTCCCCAACTAATAAAGGTGAGGTGTCGATTTCTCGTGACTCTGTTTTCCCTCTAAAATGAACTTTCCTATTCTCTATTCCAAATTATTTTATAAAAAAATCTTTATTATAATTATATTATAATTAATGATTAGTTATTTAATTTTATTACGATAAATATCAAATTCTATTTCGAATATAAAAATATAAAATTTTATTCCTACTATTTTTATTTTACCACTATAAAAGACCATATATGCTAGAAAAAAAAATATCATTCATTTACCAATTACTCTTTCATTAGGTAGCTTTTACAACAATTCTTTTTCTTCCTATGAGGCGTCGTCGCAAGAAGTCAACTATCGTGGACACAAACGGTCCACACACTCTTCAACTCCTGTGCTCATCATTCAGAGCAATATATGATATGTTATCCATGAAGCATTTATAGACTATGGTGTTATCATGTATGCATAAATAAAAAAAATTCCGTAATTAAGCTTAAGTCATTTACCTGTTTTTGTGGTATATTATAATGTGAAATTACTTTCAATTTGTGTTGTATAATGATATTATGGTTTAATTTAAGCTTTTGTTTTAGAACTGTGTTATGATTTTATCTCATCATTTTCTCTTAGATATCAAGTTGATGTATTTTTATTTATTATTATTGAAACGGATGTGATATAAAATTTGTAAAAAATAAAATAAAACTCTCACACTTAATTTATTTTATTGTAGTCTTTTATTTCTTCTATTTTTTTATTTTCTTCTTATTCATTTTATAATTTATTACTAAAAGGTAGTGAAATTCTATTAATACTGAAATAAAGTTGCAAAAAGGTCCATAGGGTAGAATAAGTAAAATAATGTGATACCCACATTACAACATCCAAATAAAACAACCTAAGATTTAAAATGTTTATCTTTCTCTTTCTCGCCGTCTATTATATTATCGATTCTATTATATAAAAATCGATTTTTTACATTTAATGGTAGAGTCAACGTAGCATGTTTCTGAGAGTGTTTCTTAATTTATTTTGTTTAACTCATTAAATATAATTCATTATGATGCATTAATTATATCAACTAATTAATTTGATTAGATATTTAAGTATCACACAATTTAAAATTTTGTATATTGATTTGATTTTTATGATATATAAATTTAAGGAATAAATTAAAATAATATAACTTATTACTTATTTAATTTGAATATAACAAATATAAAATTAATTTAGTCAAAAGTTTATTATTTTTTAATCTTCTATACATAAAAATGACAAAATAATATTGTAAAAATAATCTTTTTATCGTTTTTGTTATTTTAATTTTATTTTCTTTGCTTTTTTATGTGTAATTTTATTTTACATTAATTTTGTGTATTTAATAACAAAATATACTCATATTAATTCTATCATATATTAATATATTTTTCTCCTATGTTAATCAAAGAATTTCAATAGTTATCAACTACATCTAATAGAATGACTGATGAGTGAGAACTATAACAAGTTAACCCAGATTCAAAATGCTAAAACGAAGGAAAGAAAATAGTGGATATATGATTAGAGAAAAATATATAATAACGAGAAATATACTAAAATTGGATTTTTCCTCCAACTAATAAAAGTGAGATGTCAATTTCTCATGAATTCATTTTTCCTCTAAAATGAAATCACTATTTTCTCTTCTAAATTTATTTTAGAAAAATATCTTTATTATAATTATATTACAATTAACATTTAACGAATAATGCATGATTATACTAATTTAAGAAAATATCTTTATTATAATTATATAAAATCAATATTTAATACATTATCAACTAATAAAAGTGAAGTGTCAATTTCTCATGAATTCATTTTTCCTCCAAAATGAAAGTACTATTCTCTCTTCTAAATTTATTTTAGAAAAATATCTTTATTATAATTATATTACAATATTACAATTATATTACAAGTAGCATTTAATGAATAATGCATAATTATAATAATTTAAAAAAATAAAATAAAGTCCAATAATTTATTTTTTAACTGCACACGTACGTAAAATAACTTTTAAGAAGGAATCACGTATAGTAAATACGGTCGATGATTGTAAAACTGTATACTAACATTAATATAATATTATTTTAAGTATATATTTTGCAAATATCAAAAAAAATATTGAACTAATTTTTAGTGAATTTAAATTATTTATTATTTATTAGAGAATTTTATACATTAAAATTCTCTAACAATTTATTATTTATTTTGAGCTGATTTTGATATGTTATTATTATCATCACTCTCAGTTGGTATATATACCTCCCTTTCTTGAGCATCTGTGCACAGAATAATTGATAGGCACACCATGACGTCATAGCACCGGATAGATATACAGAAGGTTCTTATATATATATATATGATTAGTCATGTATGTTGTTTATTTACTCATTAAAATCAAATGCTTTATATTTTAGTGGCATGTTAGTAACATGTATTAGGAATTAAAACATATAAAAGGAGTGTTGTGAGTGATAGTCATGAATATATATTGTATTTTGATGTTATTATATAGCTCATGATTATGAATCTGTTTTTCATGACAATATTGAAGGAGATGGATTAATAATTTTTATGATAATCCAACTGTAACGAATGATCTAAAAAAATTATGTACAATCATACTATTCGACTACTGGTAGCGAAAAACATATTATTTATCTATTATATATTATTAATTAGACAAAAAAAATGTATTATATAACATATTTTTCTTTTATTTTAATTGAAACTTTCCTACCTAAATGTCCGTCGTCAGCCGAACCTTGAACAACTTTGATCCACATGAACTTTTGGCCCTATGAATTTTTTTTAGAAGCTACTCCTGAATAATTTTTAATTGGCACTTTGATACAAACTTCTTTGAATTAGTTTATATTTATATTTTAATATATATTTTATATTAGTGACTAATTTTAGTAGTTGATTTTAGTGTACACTTAACGTACTCTATATGTAAATTAGCATGTTAAATGGTAGATAGTGAGAATACAAAAGAAGTAGAGGTTGGCAAGAATGCAAGTCATGTATTGAACTGAAGAACTTAGTTTCTAGTGTGGGAAGAATAGATGAAGATAGATACCGATTCTCATACATAGAAACATAATTAACATAAGATAGAATAATGGATGGTGATTATATTGTTCCTTTCCGTGGCTCCTAAGGACACAAATCATGCAAATAAACAGCGCTTTCATTTTTGGTGCAAAGCTTTTTATGCCAACTGGCACTACCCCACACTACTAGTCCCTATAAATAGCATCAAGCATTTCCCACCCTTTTCTCAACAAGAACCATAACATATATACTTCTCTTCTTCTTTTCCTCTAGAAGAAGAATGGCATCAATGTCGGCCTCAGGTTCATGGAGTGCCAAGGACAACAAGGCCTTTGAGAGGGCACTGGCTGTCTATGACAAGGACACTCCTGACCGTTGGAATAACGTCGCCAACGCTGTTGGCGGCGGCAAGACCCCCGACGACGTCAAGACCCACTATGAGCTTCTTCTTCGAGATATTAAGTTCATTGAATCTGGCCAAGTTCCATTTCCATACCACAAAAATCTTAATCCAACCTCTCAACAAGAAGATGACAACAATAGGTAATAACATAGTGTGTGTTTAGATTACAGTTTGCAAACGAAAATTTGTATAAAATTGATTTTGCAAACTTGATTTTGATCAAAAGTAAGTTTGTGTTAAAGTGATTTATGTTTGATAATTTTTGTATCAAAATGAATTATAGTAAAATAAATATTGTTTAACTTGTACCATTCAAAATCACTTTTAGATTGGATATGTGATTTTTGTTTCTTTCAACAATTTAGAAAAAAAAATGATATTTTTACTATTTTTTTTCTTTACACTTCTTTTATATTTTTATGGTATAAAAGATAAATTTTTTTTTTCTATTTCTTACTAATCACTTTAAATAAAAGATATACAAAAGGAAAATTTAAAAAGAATATATAAATAATTAGATCTCTAAAA
>NC_029794.2:131167263-131170209 GCF_000816755.2 Arachis ipaensis
TCTTTTTTTTTTTAAAAAAAGTTCTTTATATTGATAACTTTAATTTGCATTTTCTAATTTTTTTTTAAAACAATGTATACTCTACTTATTTACAAAAAAAAATGTAACTTAATTTTTATCTTTCCTAGATCGTACTAAGGCTTTTAAATATTTAATTAACACTATTTTACTTAAAATGTCTATATTTGCATTCTTTAAGAAAATGCCATGTGTGCACATATAAATAGTAAGGTCATTAAATTCAACCATAGCTAAGTTATTATATATACGTACCAACTCTGCATAGAGTAAGTATATTATTATTTGATCTTCCCGGATCTATATAATTAATAATTTAATTTATACCTTTCCTCTTTTGATTGCAGGCTTAAGAATCTAAAGCTAAATTAATGCCCAAACACTATCATCATCAACCTCTAATTTCGGACCGACGTAACCAANNTCTCTTTGTATTTTTATTTTTCTATTGTTCATGCTGTCAACAAAAAGAATGAATGACTGTTTCAATTTCTTATCCTAAATAAATTAAAGCTTTAATTTTACTATGAGCTTCAATTATCATTACAATGTATCATAAATAGAAATATCAATGCTAATAGCTGCTATACATAGAATCTTTAACATTTGAACTGACCTATCTTATATAAAATGGTATATTTAATAAATTATTATATACATAAAATAAAATTTAAATTTCTCAATATTTATTTAAACAATCAAATGATAAATTAATAATTTGACCCATCCAAATTACTAAATTAGTGATAGTTTGACTATATGCGTGCTTTCTCTATATACAGACACATAAACTTACACCATGCTGGCATGGTGCTATTAAAAGGCAACATGCATTAACACTGGCTATTTAATAGTAAAACCATGTTGTTTTCTCAGTTTATTAATCATGTTGGACGAAGCACTTATGATGAGCCAACGTTTATATATATATATTGACGATAACTACTAGTGTCTCTAGACCCTAGGGTTGGATATAAAAAGGAAAATTTTTTTATTGAAAATAAAAATAAAAAAATATAAGATACTAATATATTATCTCTAACTTTTTATCAATAATAATTAATTATTATATTTTAATACATGTATAAAGAGACAAATTTAAAAAATATATTTATAAAAATACTTTTATTAGTAGATATAGGCATAAAAAAGATATTTTTATTAGACATATCTGTAAAGACACTTCTATTAAACACAATTATAAATAAGAGTTAACAGAAATTGATAGAAATGCTGTTGGTAACGTAATGGAATTGAAAAATATATAGAGAGAATCAGTTACTATTGATTCACAAAGAAAACATAATTACTATTTTGACCATTTACATTGACAGCACATCTATTTGGCCCTTCATTTTGCTTATTCTTGTTTCCTTTTTTCTTACATTCTTTCTTTTTAAGCCAGTTATTTAGGGTAAGTGTTGCAATATCCCATCAAGTATGATGGTGTAATAAAAACCCAAACAAAAAGTTAGGTTTGGAGATTAAAAAGGTGTTGAGAGTTTTATTATGATACATTAATTATTGCATTAACTATTAGTACGGGTTTAGCGAAATTTGAATAATGATAGTTTAAAAACCAAATTGAGTGAGGTTTCTATATATAACACATGCATTTACCATTGTCAATTGTCCTTTTTTATTGAGCATAGAATATCATGTTGTCTCTTCTCGGTCTTTCCAAAAGTAAAATCGTATTTTACTTGAATAATGTCAATAATAATTAGAATAATACTACATGTTCTGAAGATTATCTAAAACGTTGATTTGGACCTGAGAGGTTCAAATTCCTTAAAGTGGCAGCGTCCGACCTTTTTGGTGTCGAGGTGCCGCCTATCCGAGTTCCTCGTAAGGAGATGGGGTGATACCTGTAAGAGACTTCCGATGCTTAAGTTACCAAGAACTTTAAGTAGGTTTTTAGTAAAGTAGAACATGTATTATTATACTTGGGGTGCTAGTATATTTATAGTAGAGTAGATAGCCACTTTTGTTGTAATAGTTATATCTTTTCTGGTAGATAATTATTCCTTTTATCTTGGGAGTCTGTTAAAATATCCCTTCTAGACGTAGGGAAGAAATATATGGAGGCAGTTACTCGTCTAAATCAAGTAGAGCTGGACCTCTACGTTGATATCCGACCTCCTTAAAGAAGTCGGATTTTTGGTGAAGTCCATCTTTACTGGTGAGTCTTTTTGTGTTATTGGGTCTGGCTTTTATCTGTTGGGACAGAGATAAATACTACATACATATTCAAGTTTTTCTGTTAATCAAATTCAACCAAGTTGATTTAATATAACAAAAATCAATTATGACTAGTATTATTCGAAATTTTATTGTTTAACTTAATTGAATTTAATTTATAAAAAGACTTGGAAGTGTAGTATTACTCTAATATTGTTTTACTCTAATATGTATACGTGTGCCCATAGTATCTTTATTAATTTGGTAATGTTAGAAAAATAATATCTAAAATTATCTTATATAACATAATATTTATAATTTTATACACATAATATTCAAATTACATATATATTACATCTAAAATTATACAATTATTCTAACGATAATTAATAAATATTAAATAAAATAATTTTAATTATTTGAGCTTTTTGGTTGCCTCCTAAACATTATTGTGATTAATTAGTTACAATGTTTGTGATGAGTTTGGTTTGCTGTTGAATACATATACTGAAACCATTAATTTCATGCATATATATCGTGATCTTAACATTGAGTTTAGCTATTTTATGCATATATATAGTAGTTTTCACCATTTCCCACCGAAAAAATAAATAAATAAATTAGTTGGGTTTTGCCTTAGAAATTTTATGTTCATGAGAATAAAAAAAATTATGTTTGAAGAAGGTTAAGAATATTTTAGGAAATAATTCTGCTAGATAATATATAACATGTGTTTTTGAGCTATAT
>NC_029794.2:131170563-131171027 GCF_000816755.2 Arachis ipaensis
ATACACAGTAGTACAGTACCCTTTATAACACTATAATATCAATTACTTTAATTTGCACAAGTTTATACTCAAATTTATTTAATATTTATTCAGCCCAAGGGTGGTTATCATTGACTGATCTCTATATATATATAATTGAAGTATCCAGCATCAAGCAGCAGCTTGTATATATTATGCATTTCACTGCCCCCATATATCTTAGAAAAATCAATCACGTGATTATATATTATACTGTTGTGCCAATGGAACTTTTTTTTTTCTTTTTAAATGGCAAACGAGATTTTTTCCCGTAGATTATGGTTTTTGCATATAATAAGTAGCAGAAACTAGAGAGTAGCATTTTGTTACGACCAATAGAAAGATGAGATGAGAATGGTCCAACCAATGTTGAAGCCTGAATTAGACAATTCATCGGATACATATAGTAGATGCACATAAATATATAGGTTTGTTTGTTCAACAAC
>NC_029794.2:131171081-131176630 GCF_000816755.2 Arachis ipaensis
ACTGTTATCACGTTTCCACAAAACAAACCCTTCTTCATTAGGAAACATTAACACACCTTTGGATCAAGAGAAATAGTAAGAAAGACATTCAGAAAGAAGAAGATTAAAAAAATTGATTTTCACTTGGTTTGGTTTAGTATGAACAGTAGAAGAGAATAAAAAATTTATGATGGTCCCACACATAAAATTTTCTCTCCTCCATCAACCAAAAAACTCAAACAAAAAGGGGTTGCAGTATGAAAATGTTTTGAGAGTTACTTAAAACGTTAATTTGGGTCTGAATGATATGGCAGCGTTTGACTTTTTTGATTTCGAGGTGCCATCTGTCTGAGTTCTTCGTGAGGAGATGGGAAGTGATACCTGCAAGAGACTCCGATTCTTAAGTTAGCAAGGATTTTTAGCAGGTTTTTAGTAGATTAGAATGTGAGTTGTATCAGTGTATTATTTATAGTAGAGTAAATAACTACTTTTGTTGGAGTAGTTCTATCTTTTGTGATAGATAAGCATTCCCTTTATCTTGAGAGTTTGTTGGGATCTTCCTTTTAGAGAAGATAGAGATAGTAGGAGAATCTTAAGAAAACAGTTACTTGTTAGGCTAAGTAGAACTAGGCCTCTAAGTGGTTGTCCGACCTCTTTAAAGAGGTTGGGCTTATCACGAAGTTCACCTTTATTGGTGGGCCTTTTTGCGTTATTAAGCCTAACTTTCGTTTTGCTGGGCCAGAGTATAAACAGAAAATATCTTAATTACTTTTTTTTTCAAAGGCAAAATGGTATTTATTTATTAAAGAAAAATAAATAAAAATTGTGGGTCCACATTGGACAACCATACGACAATGTAAGAAAGGGATTTCCAAACAATTAGCATATCTTTAACGAAGCATGACTAAACACACATATTAAGTCTCATTTCTCTTCTGGACCTCCTCCATGAATTCATGCACTAAAGTAATAATCAAATATGGTGAAGTGCTTTTGTTCTCAAAGACAAGAAGATTTTTCGCTGTCCAAATTTTTCATAGAATAATTACTGCCAGTGCTAAATTTTTTCTCCAATGATGTCTTCGCCGTGCTTCTTCCACGAACCGGCTCCATCGCACCCAAAATTTCTCTGAGCAGTTCTGCACCAGATAAGCTCACAGGTCTGACTGCTGCCAAACTTCTTGTGACTTTGGACAATCAATTAAGTAGTGATTAAATGTTTTTTCCCAAATTGTTACATCTAGGGCAGATTTCTGGGATTGCTGGTAGCCTTTCATGAAGTCGACGACGAAGCGGGATGCCGTCATGAAGGGCTTTCCACAGGAATATCTTAATCTTCGGCGGACATTGAAGTTCCCACAACGAATTCTATAGTCTCTTTTTCCTGCACAAATAGGGTAATTGGCTAATTGGAGAATGCACCATTTGAAAAGTTGTTTTGTAACCGGAAGCCACCGTGAACCTGCCATCCCTCTCGCTTCCCCAGGTAATTTGATCTTCTCCTACTTCCATAATAGCAGTTTGTAAGATTTCTGATGCAATTTCTGCATTGAAATGATTTCTCCTTTCACTGTCTATTATGAATGAGCTGATTAACCCAAATCAAATTTGGGTTTGTAACTGTTTGCTGTTGTTCGGATATTGACTTCACATTTTTAGCCACCACTCTTCCATAATTCTAATCTGACTGCTTCGCCCCACTTGTCAACAGATACTTTGTTTGATAATTTTCCTTTCTTCTAGCAGACTTCTCCAGACCCAAGAAGGGTTCCGACCTGTGTCAGCTCGTAGAAAAGAAAAAATTAAAATATTTGCTTCTGTAAATTCTACTGATTAGAGAATTAGGTTTTCTTGTTTATTAGCCAACGTGGCTAAATTATAGGCTTTCAAGTCTTTAAAACCTAAGTCTCCATACATCTTTTCTTTGTAAATTATATCCCACCTGATCCATTGTAATCTTCTTTCCGAGCCCCTTTGTCCCCACCAAAAAATTATCATCTTTCTCTGAATCTCGTCTAGCAGTGTGTCTGGGAGTTTAAAATAGCTCAAAGTATAGAGCAGAACTGTCGTAGTCACTGTTTTAATTAATACCTCTCTCCCACTGAACGATAATAATGATCGCTTCCAAACCTGCAGTTTCTTATCAACTTTCTCCTCTATAAAATTAAAGGTATGAGTTTTTGATCTATTAACCACTGCTGGCAGTCCCAAATACTTATTTTGTCTATCTATGTGCGTAATCTGAAGTAAATGAGACAAAAATTCTCTGGTTAAACTATGAGTATTTTTACTATAGAAAATAGATGACCTAGAGATATTAATTGTCTATCCACTAACATCACCATGGCACTCCAGTGTCTCCATCAACTTGTGACATTCTATCTCATTTGTCTTGCAAAAGAGAATGGAATCATTTGCAAAGAATAAGTGGTGGACTATAGGGCATCTACCATTGAGTCTTAAACCTAAGATTTCTCTCCTTTGTTCTCCTCTGTGGAACAGATGAAAAAGTCTTTCTGCACAAAGTAGAAAAAGGTAAGGGAAGAGGGGATCACTTTGTCGTAATCTCCTACATGGTTTGAAAAAACCATATGGTTGTCCATCTACAGTAATAGAATAGGACACCGTGGTAACACACTCCTTAATTCAGTCCACCCATTTATTGCAAAACCAAGCTTCTTCATTATCTCCTAAACAAAAGACCATTCAACTCTGTCGTAAGCCTTACTCATATCGAGCTTTACTGCCATCTCATAGCCTCCATAATTTTTGTTTTTCGGAAAATATATAAATCCGTGGGCAATTAGGATGTTATCACTAATCAAACCCCTTTAGTAAAGGCACTCTAATTATCACTAATAATTTTATCCAACACACCCTACATTCTATGAACAAGAATCTTGAAAATAATCTTGTAAAAAATACTGCTAAGGCTAATTGGACGAACTTGGGTCATGGATTCTGTATTTGGCACCTTTGGGATTAGGCATATATGAGTATGATTCATTGCTCGCAGCATTCTTTTCCCTGCAAAAAAGTTCTTTATGGCAGCATTAAGATCATCTTTAATTATTTTTTAGAAGTATTGGTAAAATCTAGCAGTGAATCCGTCATCCTCTGAGACTGAGAAAGCATTGATAGAAAAATGTTGCTTTTTTTATTTCTTTTTCTATGACTCGTCTAGTAAGTCTTCGATTTGTTTCTTCATCCACCTTAGCCTCCAAGTCCTCTCATTTGCCCGTGGCTGGTCTGGAGTTTGAAGATGTGAACAAATTTTGGAAGTACCGCAACATTCTTCTCCCTGCAAAAAAGCTCTTTATGACAGCATTAAGATCATCTTTAATTATTTTTTAGAAGTGTTGATAAAATTTAGCAGTGAATCCGTCATCCCCTAAAACTGAGAATGCATTGATAGAAAATATTGCTTTTTTCATTTCTCTTTGACTTCTTCTATGACTCGTTTAGTAAGTCTTTGATTTGTTTCTTCATCCACCTTAGCCTCCAAGTCCATCCTCTAATTTGCGCGTGACTAGTCTGGAGTTTAAAAATGTTAGAGAATCATTAGCATTAATTAGGATCAATTAGTATCGTCTATATTTATGTAGTATATCTGTATATTAATTATAGGATTCTATGCTTTTATTACTCTGATTCATTTAGCACCTATAAATACCTCTTGTATATTGTACTTTTGGGTACAACTCAATAATACACTTTTCATATTATTCTCTCAGTCTCTTGTTTCTATCATGGTATCAAGAGCTTAGGTCTTTTTTTTTTTCCGATGAATATTAGTTCATAGCCCCTTTGTTTTTCCTTGTCGGCAGTGTTCTTTGGCCTCCTTTTTCGTTCTCTTTTTGACGCTTTGGTTCGTCACCCCCATAACCATCTTGTTCCTCTTGTCGCCGTGATTCCAACGCAACCAGAACCGTCGCCATCCGCCCCCGGACGCGCCTCCACGCGCCGCCGAAAGACGCTGCCACGACCAGGTTGATCTTCCCTCCAGCTTCCACCCGTGCCACTTTGCTCGCAATTTTCGAGCTGTTACCGACGCTTTGGTTCGTCACCTCCGGCATCATCGTGTTCTTCTCTCCGTCAGCTTTCCAACGCCGCCAAGATCTCCTCCAGAGACCGCCGCACGCGCCCAGTCAGATGTTTTTGCTGCCACAGACAGAAAGGGGGTCTTCTGTCGCAACTGTAACCATTTTGGGCACCCGTTCTCCAGCTGTCCCTCTGTTGAATGTCGCACATGCCACCAGAAAGGGCATATTAGCTACCATTGTTCACAGTTGGGACATTTGCTTACTACCTGTCCTACTCGTCCACCACGTCCTGCGCCTGCTTCTGCTGTTGCTGCTACTACTGAACCTACCACTGTCTCTCTATCTGATATTGCATCTCTTCTACAGCATCTTCTCTCTGTTTCTGGTAATACCCCTGCTGCTTTATCGAGCCCTCCAGGTACTTCTAAATGGTACTTTGACTCAGGTTGCTTTAATCACATGTCTCCGTTGCGTAATATTTTCTCGTCTATGTCTGCAACTACAAATGGACCTTCTGTCAATACTGCAAATGGCTCCCTCTTGCATGCAACACACAAGGGTTCTATATCTCAGTCATCTCTTAATCTTCCTGATACTTACTACATTCCCAAATTAAACTTCAATCTTATTTCTGTTGGTCAACTTGTTGATCTGGGTTTTGACGTCACCTTTTCTGTTTCTGGTTGTCGTGTACAGGATCCTCGGACGGGACAGATCATCGGGACTGGACGTAAGGTCAGAAGGTTGTTTGAACTTGTTTGACAAGTTCAGCACTACCATATGCAGTCTTGGTTTTACTTCTAGCCCTCATGAGAATGCGCTCTTCATTCGTAAAAGCGAACACGTATCCTTATTGATGCTATTCGTCTCATTGCTGTTGGAACACTAGATCAGACTGCTGATATCTTCACGAAAGCTCATCACCCGACTCGTTTCCGGACTTTGTTATCCAAACTCAAGTTGGTATCCTTAGCTCCCACTTGAGTTTGAGGGGGGATGTTAGAGAATCATTAGCATTAATTAGGATCAATTAGTATCATCTATATTTATGTAGTATATCTGTATATTAATTATAGGATTCTATGCTTTTATTACTCTGATTCATTTAGCACCTATAAATACCTCTTGTATATTGTACTTTTGGGTACAACTCAATAATACACTTTTCATATTATTCTCTCAGTCTCTTGTTTCTATCAAAAAATATGAACAAATTTGGGAAGTACTCAAATAACAATTTGAACTATACCTGCAGTGTCTCATCTAAAATTTTTCTCACCATCTTTTAGCCTCAAAGTCATAAAATGTAACGATAATGCTAACTGTGTAGTTGGACACAAAGCTATACCTGCACATACATGAAGCACTCTTTGATTGCTTGCTATGTATATATACAGTATTACAACATACTTTAAAACAAATAGTGGAAATCTTAAATAAAACTCAAAAGAAACCATGGAAAAAAATTTTAATTGTAAGTAATTTTAATATATATTTAGATGTAAGGCATTTGCGTCAACTTGGAAC
>NC_029794.2:131176719-131177044 GCF_000816755.2 Arachis ipaensis
GGTATATATTTTATTATATAATAAAAATGTTTTTCATAACATAATATAAACTCAGCCCACTTCGATGTTAACATATAAGTTATGTTTGAGATTGGACCTAACAAAATCGGCATAATAGCGTAGAGCCCAATACAGGTGACCTAGTCCACATGGATCAGACCTGCTTGAATACGTGTCTCTAAAATTTGTAACTGACTTGACTTGAGAAGCAAAACAAGCTAATATTGTTATTCTATAAATATTTCAACACATAAATCCTTTTCATGTTCAAACACAAACACCCCCACTCACTCACTCGCATTCATTCCCTTCTCTCTTTTTTTTT
>NC_029794.2:131177816-131191863 GCF_000816755.2 Arachis ipaensis
TCATTCCCTTCTCTTCTTTCGGTCTGACATCCTTCTTTTTGGTATGTATTTCTTTCAGCCTGGCACAGTGACTTTACCTTTATCTTCCAAAATAATGGCCCTAACCCAAATGAAATGTCATTCGGTAAAGATGAGCATTATGGCTCATTTAATCCATCTATGTTTGTTTCCAAACTGGGCTCCCTTATACAATCCAGTCCTTTTGGTTTGTTTGTTTTCAAAATGGGCTTTCAAAAAAATGTCCTTCCAAATAAAATTAAATTGAAAAACCCCTCAAGTCTCACTTTCTTAACAATGAACATCAAGACCAAAAAATAATAAACACCAATGAACATAATTTCATTCATTAAAAAATGAAAAATTGAAAGCATAATTTATCGTTTTTTTTTTTAAATCATGAAACCACTGTTGATAGTTCACCAAAATTAACCTGTAAGTTCGCCAAATTTCTAAAACCTCTCAAATCTTTGTTCATACTGCATAGCTACAAACAAAAACCTCAAATACAATTCTATTTTAAGTAATTTATTACGCTTGTTAAGAAAAATTCTCACTTTTAAGTTTTGCTAATAAGTAATTTTTTAAATCAAATTCATTAAAATTAAAATTTTATAAATATTGTTTATACATCTAAACTATATGAATTTTCAACTTATTTTTTGTGTATTATTTATTTTAATTTTAAAGTCCAATAACATTTTTTGTTATTCAAATATGTTATTTTTAATATTTATATATTATTTTTTTTTGAATTTCAGTTTAATATCTAAAACTTATAAAAAAACCTAAAATTTATAAAAAAAATAGTTAACTTGATTAACAGATTACCTTTTTAAATTCAGACTATTTAAATAAAAAATTTAAATTTAACGAATAAATAAAGTGTAAAACACTCTATACTTAACAAAAAACGTTTAAAAATAAACTTTTTTTTATGACCAATTTTACCAATTCAACTAATAAGTGTGTGTTTGGATTACGGTTTGCAAACTGAAGTTTGTATAAAATTGATTTTGTAGAATTGATTTTGATCAAAAGTAAGTTAGTATTAACGTGGTTTATGTTTGATAATTCTTATTCAAAATGGATTATAATAAACTAAATATTGTTTGGATTACATTATTCAAAATCACTTTTAGATAAAAAATTACAAAAAAGACATGAATTTAAATAATTATTTTATGTTCTTATAATTTTATTTTAAATATTTAAATAAATTTTAATATTTTTTTAGTACTCTCAATATTTTTTAGTACTCTAATAGAATTAATAGAATTATAATACAAAGTAAAAAAAATATTCCATACAAAAAAGAAATAACAATAAAAGTAAAAGAATTCATATAAAAAAATAAAAATTTTATAAAAAATAATAATATACATAAGAGAGTATTAGAAAAAAGTACTATAAAAAAAATAAACATATGAATTACGAAGGACATAATTGGTACATAGAACCTAAAGTTCAATCCAACGTGAAAAGGTGAACGGAAAAGCTAGAATTTTTAGCTTTTGGTAAACCTGGGTTGAAAGCAGAAATCACTTCTGCATTTACAGCATAAAAATATTGCCAAACATAAAGATAAAGTTTTCAAAAAACCCAAACAAGCTTCTCTCGTTCTCCAACGCAAATCCAAACACACCCTAAGTGATTGAGTAAATCAATAATTTAACCATTAACCAAACACACTTGTATATGGTAGAGGATAAAATAAAAAGACACACGTGGCGAAATCTTTAAAAGCAAACATTTCAGTTTTGGTCTTTTGGAATTTGAAGTTTGAAAATTGGATTGAGAGTGACAGAAGAAAAGAGAAGCCATGGACTTGGGAGATGAAACCGACATCTCTCAACCCTACACCCAAGAGGACGGCGACCCCCACCTCATCGGCTTCATCAACGCCAACATCGTCGGCCTCCGCTACTACTCCGGCATCGTCAACGGCCGCGAAATGGTCGCCCTCCTCCGCGAACCCCTCAACCCTTACGACCCCAACGCCATCAAAGTCCTCAACACCCGCTCCATCCAGGTCGGTCACATCGATCGCACCGTTGCCGCCGCGCTTTCCCCTCTCATCGACTCTGAACTCATCACCGTCGAAGCCATTGTCCCCAACCGCCGCTCCAAGACCAACAGCTTCCGCCTCCTCTGCCAAATCCACATCTTCGCCCCTCTCCCTTCGTTCCCCACTGTCATTGAGCTCATCTCCGAGAGAGGCCTCCACCTCATAACCCAAAACGACGCCTCCTTTACGTTATCGGAGTCCGTTGCCGTTAAAGAAACCCGCGCTGATTCGAGGTTCAAGAGTGTGGACGAGATTTTCAGGCTTGTTGATGAGAGCTTGACGGTCAAGGAGCGTGTGTCTCACGCGCTTGAGCCTCCCGAGAGCATTGTGAGGTCGAAGCTCATGGCGCACCAGAAGGAAGGGCTGTGGTGGCTACTCAACAGAGAGAAAAGCGAGGAGCTTCCACCGTTTTGGGAGGTGGGAGAAGGGGGCGAGTTTGTCAACGTGTTGACCAATTACAGCACGTGCGTTAAGCCAGAGCCTTTGAGGGGAGGGATCCTGGCCGATGCAATGGGGCTCGGGAAGACTCTCACTTTGCTCTCTCTTATTGCCCTTGACAAGGATTCTGGTCAGAGAAAGGGAAAGAAGAGAAGAAAGATTGAGATTGGGGAGAGCAGTGCAACGCTTGTAGTGTGCCCTCCTTCTGTGTTTTCGACATGGATTTCGCAATTGGAAGAACACACTGTGCCTGGTTCACTGAGGACTTGCATGTATTATGGTGACAAGAGGGCTAAGAATGCTGAGGACCTCATGGATTATGATTTGGTGCTCACTACTTACTCTACACTCTCCGTGGAGGAGGATGACCCCGACTCGCCCGTGAAGAAAGTGGTGTGGAGGAGGATCATATTGGATGAGGCTCACACTATCAAGAATTCAAATGCCCGGCAGAGCAAGATGGTTATTAGTCTCAATGCCAAGAGGAGGTGGGCTGTCACCGGCACACCTATTCAGAATGGCTCCTTGGACTTGTTTTCTCTCATGGCTTTCCTGCATTTTGAGCCCTTCTCCATAAAGAGCTATTGGCGCAGCCTTGTGCAACGGCCTCTTAATCAGGGCCTTCAGAGCGGCCTCTCACGCCTGCAGGTATATTACAATAATAACTTGTTAGTTATCTTTATCATTGTCATCAAAGCTTTTGTTGCATTGTGTTACATTGCATACTATGCTGCCTTGTGGTACCTTACATTAGTCATTAGCCTAAGCTGAATTCAGCACATTATTTGTTTATAACATGTATTTTAAGCCTGTTCCACACATGTATTATTTTTCTTATTTCTTGTGTAGTTGTGTTGATTGTTCTCTTTCTTTGGGCTGAATGAACTTCATTGATTGTTCTTATGTGTTTTGGGTTTTTGTTTCTTGTATAAGTGGTTTCAGTCTTTCTGATTGTTATACCAACTTGTTTCATTAGGTTTTGATGGCTGCAATTTCGTTAAGAAGAACAAAAGATAATGGATTGTTAGGGGTGCCACCAAAAACTATTGAGACTCAATATGTTGAACTTAATTCAGAAGAACGTGAATTGTATGATCGGATGAAAGAAGAAGCGATGCTTTTAATGAGGAGTTTTACCAATGGAACTAACAATTTTCCTGTTGTACTAAGTATGCTTTTGCGTCTTCGCCAAATCTGTACTGATTTAGCATTGTGCCCCACTGATCTCGCAACGACATTCCGTTCAACTAATCTTGAAGGTATATACTCTCTTTCCTTGCCACACAGTAAACAGTAGATATTTACTTAGTAGATTCCTATATTCAATTTATAATTCCATGTGACTGCTTCAGGGTCGTCGCTTACTTTATTACAGTAAATTTACATCCTTCTCATGAAATGTAAGTGTAAACCTGAGAACAGGATTTTCACAAAATTTTAACGCATGTTGCTGAACTTTTGATCCTTAAATTTAAAGAGACACCAAACTTACCACTTGAGGCTGAGTCATAATTCCTGAAAAATTACTGGCACTTCTCTGGATTAGTGCAGTATTAGAATCAGAATGTTCAACATAATTTAGTGCTTGTTTGGGTGTCATTAAATCGATAAAAAAATCTTTTTTCATATATTTTTTTATTTTTTAGTGTGTTTGGCAAATTTCTAACAGTAAAAGTAAAAACACTAGAAAAATAAAAAAAATAATTTTTTTGAGAAGCTACAATTTATATCTTTTTTTAAAAGATCTTTTTTCCTTTAAAAAAAATGTTTTTTCACATAATAAATGAACAAAAAAATACTTTTATCTTATTTTACCAAAAAATAATTGATAGATAAAAAGATTTTTTTACATGAGATATCCAAACATAAAATCACTTTTACTTCTGTAAAAGATATTTTGCGAGAATGGCACCCAAACAAGTCCTTAGTGTTTGATGTACAATTAATTTCTTTTTATCAAATTCCAGAGTGCTCAGTGTTTTGAATCTTGGAATATGGATGAATTCGTTTTAATCTCCCTTAGAACATTTTAAAGAATATACACAGTTCTTTCGGCTACTGGTTTCACAATATGAATGATGTCTTGGTATGTTGATTCAGATAGAAATATCTATTTTCTTTGATAACTGAAGAAGAGGTAAAAATGACATTTAGTATATTCTACTAACCATACTGTTTTTGAGCAGATGTTTCGAATAACCCAGAGTTGTTGCAAAAGTTAGTTGAGATGTTGCAAGAATGTGAAGATTACGAGTGCCCAATTTGCATTTCTCCTTCAGCGGACATCATTATCACCAGCTGTGCTCACATCTTCTGCCGACTCTGTATTCTGAAATCTCTACAATCCAGCAGATCCCGTTGTCCTCTTTGCCGTCAAGCTCTATCTGAATCTGACTTGTTCTCAGCCCCAATAGAGCCTTCTAAAGCTGACAGTACCTCTTCATCCTCATCATCGGATAAAAAGTTATCTTCCAAAACATCTGCTTTGATAAAATTTCTCAAAGAATCAAGAGAACAGAAGCCAACAGCAAAATCGGTAGTGTTTTCACAATTTCGCAAGTTGTTAGTGTTATTGGAAGCGCCTTTGAAGGAGGCTGGTTTCAAGACTTTGCGCATTGATGGCTCGATGACAGTTAAACAGAGGGCTAATGTTATTGATCAATTTCAAGACACTAAAGAAAACGGACCGACCGTTCTGCTTGCAAGCCTTAGGGCTTCAGGTGCAGGTATAAATCTCACAGCCGCCACCACGGTGTATTTCATGGAGCCATGGTGGAATCCGGCTGTCGAGGAACAGGCAATGGATCGCATCCATCGTATTGGACAGAAAGAGGCGGTGAAGATTGTTAGATTGGTTGTTCTGGACAGCATTGAGGAAAAGATACTGTTGTTGCAGGAGAAGAAGAGGGAATTAGCAAGAGAAACATTTAACAAGAGGGGAAGTGAATCTGGTGGCATGAACTATAAAGATCTAAGTTTCCTTATGTCCATAGAATGATGGTTCGATTAGGACTTTCCTTGCTTTGGGAAGGGAGGAAATTATTTTGTTTTGCTATTTTTGTTTCTCCTAACCTCTTACTTTGGCACCCTAGTTCAGATACTAATTAAACCAAAGCTATGTTTGGTGGTGACCTACTCTTTTTGGGGATAGAAAGCCTATTATACAGTTTCCTATGACCTTGCCATTCGTATGATATGTGAGAATTGTGTTAGGAAAATAAACTTCAAAAAAATAATATTTTAGTTACTTTAAATATAAATAAGATTTTATAGACAAATAAATTTAAAAAAAAAAAGAAAGAAGGGACAAAAATACACTTAAAAATTTACATGTTGGACATGATTATACTTCAATCATTTAATAAGTCACGCGTGCACAATATTTATCCACTCCGGCGGACACATTCACCTTTTCGGCCATCAATGTGTGGCGTTGTTAATTTGAGTGGACACGTGGCTCTCTTTACTCTTTGCTGGCACTGTTCTTTTGAGTGAGCTGTCCTTTTAGTGCCAACTCAAAATAAACTATTTATTTTAAAGATTAATTAAACAAAATTAATTAGAAAACCTTCGTTCTCTTTTATCTTCAGAAAGAAGATGGTTTCTGTTGAAACCCTAACGGATAACTAAGAACATGGGTTCACTTTAAGAAAAATCGAGCTCGTTATCCCTAAATTGTGGCAGCGCTGTTGGTAGCGAATCTTCCATATTGAGGAACAAGAAGAAGAAAAAAAAAGAAGTTTGACTCAAGTGTTTGCACGGAATTGAAGCTGTGGTACTTAAGTCTGGAACAGAGTGGAATCCAGACAGATTGTTTCTGTGATGTCCTCTGTGGGAGGTAGGTTTCGAAATTGCGTTGCTTTTTGTTACTAGCGTTAGGATTTTCATGTAAAATCCGAGAGATTAGTAAATAATTAGCGAATAAATTAGTTATTAATCAGGAAATTAAAAAATAAAATTTTATAGTTTAATGTGGAATAAATGACCATTTGTACCCATAAGAGATGAAAACGCTGACATTTGTACCCATGAAAGCTCGAAACTAATCTTGTACCCATGATAGATGCTGTCCGTGTGACAAAAGTGCCCTGGCTTGGATCTGAGCTTGGTTCGTGGGTTTCCGAACCTACGTGGCACTCCCACCCCCTCCCCAAAGCCATATCTGAGCCAACCATTCACCATCATCATCTTCATCTTCTTCACCATCATCCCCATCCATCACTGTCTCTTCCCAGCCACCATAACCTCCATCACCATCACCTCATCACCGCCACAGCCACCTCCCTTCACCACAACCTCCGGCGACAACGACTTTAAATCGAATCAGCAGCAGTAGCGGCATTAGCCGCACCAACAGCTTCCCGCAACAACAATGCCATCGAACAACTTGCAAAGGTATTGACATAACCCTAATGCAATAATGTCTCAAAATTCTCAATCAACCATGAAAATAGAACGGTAACAATAAGGGTTTTGGAACAAGGACAACTTACTAAAACTTGAAAAGAACAGAGGAATGGAGCGGCAGCAGTATTAGCTTCGTTTAAGCACAAACAACCCCACGGCCACCACCACGGCAGCAGCGATCTCATCACACAAGAGAGGAATTAGAAACAGAGACAAGGCTGAGAAACAAACGGAGACAGTGGTTTCGGCGACAGCGGCGGCGACTCCCGCTAGTGACGGCAACGAGCTCCTGTGATGATGACGGCGACTGGGTGTGGCGGTGGTGACAGGATCGGCTTTCCTTCTCTCTCTCATCTTCGCGCACTTTCTCTCCCTCTTCGAAGCTCGACAGTGACTGGGCAGTGGCGGAGCACGACGGCTCCTCTTCCCCCTTGCGGCGTCTCTGGCTCGCGACGCACGCTCTCTCCCTCGACGTTGGCAACAACGACAATGTCTCCCTCTTCTTGCGTGGTGGCTCGGCGTCTTGACGGCGGTGGTGGTGCATGACGGTGGCTGGTGACGGCGCGATACCATCCCTCTCTCGGATCTCTTCTCGTGCTCTCTCTTTACTCTCTGAATCTCTCGTTTCTCTGCTCTCTTCCTCCTTGCTCTCTTATTTCCTCTGTTAGTGTGTATGTCATGTGTTTTTGTCGCCGGAGGTTGTGGTGAAGGGAGGTGGCTGTGGCGGTGCCGAGGTGATGGTGATGGAGGTTATGGTGGCTGAGAAGAGACAGTGATAGATGGGGATGATGGTGAAGAAGATGAAGATGATGATGGTGAATGGTTGGCTCAGATATGGCTTTGGGGAGGGGGGTGGGAGTGCCAGGTAGGTTCGGAAACCCACAAACCAAGCTCAGATCCAAGGCAGGGCACTTTTGTCACATGGACAGCATCTATCATGGGTACAAGATTAGTTTCGAGCTTTCATGGGTACAAATATCAGCGTTTTCATCTCTTATGTGTACAAATGGTCATTTATTCGTTTAATGTGGTAGAATTAATTAAAATATGAATTTAGACATTAATTTTAAAATATTTGGCCCCAAAAATAGGCTAACAGGCCAAACCGATTGCACCGGACCCAAATGGGGACCAAGGCCCATTATATAAAACGAGGAAGTTATGCTCGATCAAAGTTAGGTGTACAAAGCTGAAAATTCTGGACTTAGCAGCTTTTTAAAGCTTCTGCTATACATGCGTATGCGGACCCCATTATATGCTGTCATTCGCTTCTGTTTGGTACGCATGCGTATGCAGGCACACGGCTGCGTACGCGAGGAAGCAAAAATGCACGCCCACGCGTACACGTGACCCCTGAAATAAACAAAGTGAGTTTTGTGTTTTAAAAGGTAATTTTGAACCTCTAATCCTATATTTTCACTTTTTTAGCCCATAAACCTTAGTTGTATGTTAAGTGGTGAGAAGAAGGTAGGGAGGAGTGATAACTTGGAGATGAAAAAAGTTAAAAAAATGAATGATTGAGTGAATGATTTAATGTAAGTGAAAATGAAAGAAGAATTATTACTTAAATATAATTGATGATTAAATGATTGTGATTAATTGAGGAAGTGTGAAAATGTGGCGAGTATGTTAGAGATGCATATGTGATTAATGAATGAATGTGATATGCTTGTATTTTTCTTTCTGGTTGTAAGGATGACAGGACACAGATACCCTCTAATGGTGACAGAGCACGAATCTCCTCTAATGGTATTAATGCGCAACAAAGAGATTGTGTCCGGGTTAGCTACCAGACATGTCGGGTTGGCTTGATAACCGACATATGAGACTCATCAGCCACTAGGACAGGCATGCATCATATGCATCTATATGTTTGTTTAGTGTGTTTTGTTTGGAATGCCTAATTGATTGCATAACTACTTGCTACTTGTTTATCTGCTGTAAATGCCTTCTACCTGTGATTTTCTTGTATGTAATAAATGTGTTTGTAACAACCGATTCCAGTGACAGTTGGGAGGTTCGGAGGAGTTGGATTGAGGAGTATTAGATAGTCTAAAGACCCTTAACTAGTTGCCTATTTCATTTTCATGGTTTAATTATGTTTATAAGATTTAATTATATGTCAGAAGTTCTAGGATTGCCTTCGGCTTTCCCAAGACATTATATGTTAGATATGTGGGCACTGTTACCATGCTGAGAACCGGACATGCGGATTTTGTGGTTTTCAGATGCAGGACGTGAGGCTCCTCGCTGAGGCATGCTGGAAGCTTCTGATAGCAAAGATCTTTGAGCTTTTGGGACTTTTATGTATTTATATATAGATACTTATTATCTCCACTGCTTATATATATATGATGTATTAACTTCTTCTTAGAGGGTATTTTGGAGAAACAGGTTCTGTAACTCTGTATTTTGGGGTTCTTTTGGGTTCTTAAATATATGTATATACACTTATGTGCTCTGGCCGGTTTAGTCTTCGCGAGCCGAGTTTTGAGCTTTGATATTTGTACCTTGGAACTCTCTTTTGTTTATATCCATGTTAGCTTGCTTTTACGATGCTTCGTTTGCTTTATCACTTCGTGAGAGTTGCGCGTTTTAATTTAACGATTTTGTTTTACCCTTTTCTTCGAAGGCTCCTAGTATAAATATTTTTCATTATATTATATATATAATTTTGCTTTTAGAGGTCATAATATCTCACTATCTTTGTCTTATGACTTAAGCATAAAATTCTGTGTGGTAGAGTGTTATATTTCATCCATTTCTTTCCTTCTTCACCCGTTTCAATTGTTGTGTCAAATTTTCAGAGTGCTGAACATCAGTGTGACTATTTTGTTTGGCTGGACAAAGTTGAGGGAAAAACAAGAAACGTGAGGACATATGTTGTATCTGAAGAAAGGCCATGGAAACAATCATACCAGAAGATGATTGAGCTTACAGAGTGTTCAACAAAATTGAAAGAAGATGTGCAAAAATTACAAAAGACAGTTAATCAGATTAGGGGTGAAATAAAGTGTATTAAGAATATGGTTATGGGCATCTGTTTGGGGTTGGAATTTTGTGCATTATGGATTTTTATGATATATGCTCAGAGGTGAGGATCATGTGTAATCAATTTGAAACTTGCATTGAATAAATGAAAAAAAAAGCTCTCTGTTCTTATGAATTTTATATTGTAATTGGTGTAACATCAACCATTGACAACAAAAAAAAGTGTAAAGGAACAAAATAAGCAGTTGTCAACTTTATGAGTATTGACTGTGACTCATAACCAAGCAACTCATTGTTATTGTAAAGATAGATAATAACATCCAAGAACTTCTTTTTAATTAGAAGTCTCTGCTTCATTGTATTAACAAAATAGTCATAGTAATGGCATTAATCACTAAGTTTCCAAACAAGGCAGAAATACCTAATTAACAGGCAAAGTCACAATGTGTATAACATATCACATAGTACCAGACAACAAAAAAGAGAAAAGTTTATGATGATAAACAAAATAGCCTTGTCCACAAAGTTGTTCAAATGGCCTAATAACCAAAAAACAAAACATGCACAACAGTCTTCATCCTGGGTCCTATGTCTATGTTGCAGATCCTTGCATGACCCCACCTCTACTTGGACCACCTTGGTCAGTTGGTGCAGCTGGGCCATTGGTTCTCCCAAGAACTCCTCTTGGGACCAGTTTTGATGGTCTTGGGCCAGGCTTTGGCTGTTGTCTCAGACTTGGAGTTGGCATGAACTGTTGAAACCTCTCCCTCATTGCTGGACTTGCAGCATTCATTGTTTCAGTTGAGACCACATGGTTAGATTTGGGTCTTGGAGCTGTAGATGCATCATTAGGGTTCTGTTATTGGGGTGCATTAGTTGGGGGGTTTTCTTGTGGTGGTGGTGGCTGTGCAAGTTTCTGTTGGTTTAGGTTTTCATTTGCAACAACAGCTTCCTCTGCTTCTATAGCTGCTACCTCATCAGCCATATCATGAAACTTTTTTTGACAGCTCCTACTGTTGTGGCCACTCTACAAAATAGTGCAGGTGTTGGTGTAAATATAACATTATGAGTGAGTTCTAGAAACAATACATAAAACAACATATTCATACCTCACCACAGTACTTGCAAATAATTGTTCCATATCTCTTTTTAAGCTTGTATGGGTTGGGGTTCGGTCTTACTTCATTTCTCTCCTTTCTTCTCTTTTTTGTTGGTTTGCCAATAGGTGTCTTGTAATGAGAAGGCAGTGGAGGATATCCTTCAGCCTTATCCTAAAATTCTTTACTTGGTACAGGGTTGATGTTATGTTGATATGTTGTGTTGTATGCAGCCATTCCCAGCCAATTATGAATCTAATCTTCTGGCCTACGATCTCTCAGAGCAAGTGCTGCACAAGCATGCCAGCAAGGCAAGCCTGTGAGCTGCCAAAATCTACAGATGCACTTCTAATTTCTCAAGTCCATAGTTACTTTAGTAGGATTCTTCTCAACCTCATATATTTTTTCATTGTCATCACCTGCCCATGTAGGAGTCCATTTGTTGCTTTCTTCCTTTTCTCTATCAAGTCTACTAAGTTGTCTTGGTGCTATCGAACCAAAATAGCCACTAAAAGACTTTTTATTCCTTGTCATAACCCTCATGATATGTACTCTAATCTCCTCTAACATCGTGATGATTGGCTTGCCTCTGTACTTGAGAATCTTTCCATTGAATGTCTCACAGTTGTTGTTAGTCATATTGTCCACCGTCGGCCACTCACTGAAATGTGCCTTTGTCCAAGTCTTTGGGTCAAATCTATCTAAGTATTCCCAGGCAGCATTGTTGATTCCCTTTAACCTCATCATTGCAGCCTCAAACTCGTAAACTGTGGTGGCTCTACAACATTCTCAGACTGCTCCTTTCAACTATTTATCCTTCCACCTTTTAGTGAAATTGCCCCAAATGTGTATTGCACAATAACAATGATGCACTCCGGGCATAACCTGCTCCATGGTTGGTATGAGACCTTCACTGTGTCCCTACTTTTTGAAAGGACTAAAATACTGAAATTTTTGAGATAAAGACTGAAATTTTAGTACCAGTCTTTGGACCAACAAACATGATACTGAGTCCCAGTCTCCCAGTATTTCAAAACAAACGTTACCTGAGAGATTGAAGGGGGTAGGAGGCATAGGTTTTTTTGGGCTTCTGGGCCGAGGGTTTATTTTTTGGGCATCAAAACGGTGCTGTATTACAGAGAGTAACGAATCAAAAATTAAAAAAGCGGTCCGATTCACCGGTTAACTGTCAGTTCAACTAATTTTATAACCGTTTTTTTTTGTAGGATAATTCTAGGCATCAACCAAACCAGCCAAAGGATCGGTTTTTAGTTAATCCGGTTGGTCCGGTCTGATTTTTAGAACAATACGAAGAATACATTCTTATTCAATGAAGTAGTCAAAGAAGAATAACAAATTAAAAAAAATAAACAAAATACTTTGGCTCTCAAACTTAGACTCATGAACCACAAAAGAAATACTATATATAACCTTTAGTAGCACGAAATTAATAACAGAAATTAATTATTAATATTAATATTAATTTGTAACTAATTAATACACACGTGCATTATAGAGTATTTTAACAAAGCTATTTACATTAGTATCATATTTATGACAATTAGAATCATAAATTTACATTTAATTTTTTATTATTGATATTTAATAATGCGCCAATTGTTCTTGTAGAGGTTGGCCGATGTATAGCTCGTCCATCGATGAATACTTGTAAGCTCTCCGTCAAGATGAGTTATACGTCGGCAAAGAGAGAACAAGGGGGTGGGTACCTGCAAAAGACACTTCGACACTCAAGTCAGTAAGTGTTTAAGAGGTATAAGAATTCTATGATTATAAAATGTTAAACATGAAATAGAACTTATCATGTGTGTGCTTATAATAATTCTATGAATATAGAATGTAAGACATGAAAATAGAACTTATCATGTGTTGTATGTTTATAATAATTCTATGAATATAGAATGTAAGAAATGAAAATAGAATTTATCATGTATTGTCTATCTATCTGTCTCGAGATATAGAAATTAGTGCACTTTATAGGCATAGAATTGATGAATGATATTCATGTTATAACTGTTTGGTCATTAAGATGGAAATGATGGTCATTAAGTCGGTAATGAAGGTGTCGGTTATAAGCAAAGAATGAATGATAGTTAACTTCGAATTATTACTCATAATGCACAATAAAGACCGAGTTATAAGGTGACGGATCAAAGTTTATAGTTGATGCAGTAAATTACAGGGTGGCTGTTTTAAATTTTATTCTATGAAGCACATATATTTTCTTGATTTGTCGTGTTTACGTGTCGGATATATTTTAAACATAACATTTATTGACATTCGTCCGGCATACATATTTTTTGTGTCTAAACCGTGTCTTAATAAAAAAATATAAAAAAATTTTCCGGATACACTTGAATATACCTGAATACCATCACGTGTCAGTGTGTCCAGTCTTATTATTCTTAACATACATTCTTGAGATGAGTTTAGAAATAATATATATTATTAATTATTAAAATAAAATATATTTTAAATACTTTATATAATTAAAAAAATATTTAAAATAATTAAAAAATTAATTTATATTTTAATATTAATAAAATATCAAAATATCATTACAATTTATCTAAAAAATACTTTATATTTTATATATATATCGTGTCTCCGTGTCTTATAAGAATTTTAAATTCTCGTATCCACATATCCTGTATTGTGTCGTGTCCCATATCCGTATCAGGGTCCATGGATAATAGCTTTTTATCCAGAAAAAGGAAAAACAGAACAACAGAAACTCATTTTCGTGTTGAGGATGAGTCTGTGAAAAGAAAGTGAGACAGTGTCTCATGTTAGATGCACTTTTCATATTTTGCCTATTTTTTATGATAAAATTCTTTTTAGTGTTGTATTTAAAAAAATAGATTCATTATTAAAATATTAGCAATACTACATGATCTGTAAATATTATTATTTTAGGTTAGTAATAATTTACATCTATATTTATAAGTGTTTGCACACAAAAATATATAAATTATATTTATATTTATTAGAATTTAAATATGTGAATCAATATCATTTGTATTTATATTTT
>NC_029794.2:131191888-131201759 GCF_000816755.2 Arachis ipaensis
TATTTTATTATGGACTGAAACCTTTTTTTTATGTTATTTGTTATAAAATTGTCTTTAAATTGTCTGTTCGTCAAAAATCATTAAAATCAATAATAAACTAGTTGTAATGAAAAAATAAATAAAATATTTTATATTTTTAGACCAAAGTAATGGCACACATAAATTAAATATATTTTAAAAAATATAATTAATATATTGTTTACACTATGTAATCAATGAGCATCCATCTATGCCGCTTAACTTTTCTTTATAACTATTCGTTCCTTCTTCTTTTAAGTCGTTTTATGATGATTAGTTGAATTTGAAAGAAAACAAGATTAATAAAATGGGTAATTACATCATAAGAAAAGAAAGTCTAAAAATTAAAAACTGTGTTTGTGAGGCGATGGTGATAGTGATGGTTATTGATATGATCAGTAAAATCAGTTGCGAGTTATAACTCGGTAACGTATTCACGATAATAACCGAACATTTGCAATAATCGGCATTTATTTCCATAACGTCGGACATATGATTAATTTTCTCCCCAGACGTTACGACTCGGACAAAACAATCATCTCTATCCGAGCAAGTATAAAAGAGAGAAACAGAAACAAAAGAGGTATGCAATCTTTTCTAAGAAAAAGTCTTCATACACATTCTCTTATTGACTTGAGCGTCGGAGTGCCTTTGCAGGTACCCACCTTTCCAACCCTTCCCTTGCCGACGAGGTTCGCATCGCGCCTTAGGAGTTTGCCGACCTTATCGGGAAGACGACCTATACCTTGGCTCAAGCTGGTAAGAACATTGGCGCCCACCGTGGGGCCCGAAAATTTGAAACATCATTTGTGGTAATCCCCAAAATCTTCTTACATTCTCATGGCTGACACTCCCCCGCCCACTCCATCCGAGCTTTTACGGATAGTGACCGAGCTTCAACAAGCAAACCAACGAATGGCGGAGGATAACCAGAGAATGCAAAACCAAATCGCCCAATTGGTACAAGCTCGCTTAGAGCACAATAATGATGACCACGAGAACAACGAACGAACTCATGTTTCTGAGACACCTCAAAGCAACAATGAAGGAAATCACCAGAATGAAGAAGCTCAGCCTGACAACGAGGAAGAACAACCTGACAACTCTGCAGGGCCATTTACAGCAGATATAATGAACTTTCAGCTCCCCAGACAATTCACTCTTCCGTCAACTCTAACCCCATATGACGGATTGGGTGACCCAAAGTAACATGTCAAGAAGTTCCGATCTATTATGATTGTTAATGGTGCATCTGATCCAATTCTTTGTCGATGTTTTCCATCTTTTTTAGACGGTTCTGCACTTGACTGGTTTTGCTCTTTGCCTGCAGAATCGATATCCCGTTTTCAGGAGTTAGCTGGCCAATTTGAAGACCATTTTGCAGCGTCCGCAATATACCTCCACGATTCTGACTATTTAACGACTATTAAGCAGGGACCACAAGAGAGCCTGAAGGATTACATCACCCGCTTTATAAAGGTCGCCATGAGGATCCCCGACCTCCATCCAGAGGTCCATCTCCACGCCATTAAAAGCGGCCTCCCCCCCGGCAAATTTCAGGAAACTATCGCTGTGACAAAGCCCAAAACTTTAGCCGAGTTTCGTGAGAAAGCCAAAGGTCAGATTGATGTCGAAGAACTCAGGCAAGCAAGGAGGACAGAAAGATCAACCACAAGCAAAGACGACGATAAACCCCGGGATGGCAAAAAAGCATTTAAGCCGGTCCCTCGTTATGACTCATACACTCAATTCAACACAAAAAGGGACGACATTATCAAGGAGATACTCAACTCTAAGCTAATTAAGCCTCCTCGCAAAGCCGGCAATTATCCAGAATCAAAAAGCGTTGACAAATCGAAATATTGCACTTTTCACCAGAAACACAGACACACAACCGACGAATGCGTTATTGCTAAAGATCTCCTCGAAAGACTAGCAAGGCAAGGGCATCTCGACAAATTCATCGCAGGGCATATCCAGAAGAACACTATCCCCGCCCCCGATACATCAGCAGCTGGCACATCCTCAAAAGGAAAGGAAAAAGCACCGGCCCAACCTAGAGGAGTAATAAATTGTATTTCAGGGGGTTACGCTGGAGGAGGACACACAAGCTCGGCCCGAAAATGCACTTATAGGGCCATGCTGGCAGTAACGGATGCCCCAAACAATCCTTGGCCACTGACGAATGTCCCAGAAGTGACCTTCAGATCAGCCGACTTCAATGGTGTCGATACCAACCTAGATGACCCTGTTGTCATCTCTATTCAGTTAGGAGACCTGATAGTAAGAAAGGTTTTACTTGACCCAGGAAGCAGTGCGGATGTCTTATTTTTCACCACCTTTGAAAAGATGAAGCTGAGCAACAATATTCTGCAGCCGTACTTTGGAGACCTGGTCAGATTCTCAGGAGAACGAGTTCCTGTACTAGGATCAGTGTGGTTACAAACCACACTCGGTGAGCAACCATTATATAGGACGCAGGATATTCAATATCTTGTAGTTGATTGTTTTAGCCCTTATAATGTCATTTTAGGTAGACCCTTTTTAAATAAATTTGCAGCAATCGTATCTACTATTCACCTTTGCGTCAAGTTCCCTGTGCAGGACAATGTGGTAGCTACGATTCACGGAGACCTCCAGGAAGCTCGGCAATGCTATAACACGAGCTTAAAGCCCCTCAAAAAAGCTGGACAATCACAGATCAACTCCATAAAGTCAGAACAGATAATACCAGCCGAACTTGACCCTCGGGCTGATTTCGAAGATCGGCCTATGCCAAATGAAGAGCTAACAAAGATCACTCTAAATGATGACCCAATGAAGTTCACTTTTGTGGGCACCTCAATGAGTACTGAAGATAGAAAAAGCCTTGCAAGTTTCTTACGGCAAAATGCCGACCTATTTGCATGGACCTCTGCTGATATGCCAGGAATAGATCCGTCTGTTATAACATACAAATTGGCAATCAATCCAGCAGCTCGGCCGATCTCCCAGAAAAAAAGAAACCTCGGCACCGAAAAGCGACAAGCATCAATAGCTGAGGTGAAAAAGCTAATCGACGCCAATGTCATCAGAGAAATCAGGTTCACAACATGGCTGGCCAATGTGGTTATGGTAAGAAAAAGTAATGGTAAGTGGCGCATGTGCGTCGATTTCACTGATTTAAATAAAGCATGTCCTAAGGATGCTTACCCTTTACCTTGTATTGATACTTTGGTTGATAACTCTTGTGGTTACGGTACTTTAAGCTTCATGGACGCATATTCTGGTTATAACCAGATCCTTATGCACTCAACAGATCAAGAAAAAACGGCTTTCATAACTGAGAATGGTAATTATTGCTATAATGTTATGCCTTTTGGCCTAAAGAATACAGGGGCAACATATCAACGGTTGATGAATAAGATCTTCGAGCAGCAAATAGGCCGAAATATAGAGGTTTACGTTGATGATATGGTCGCCAAAACCAAGCTCGGCGACTCCCATATCCAGGACCTGGCCGAAATCTTCGGGCAAATCCGACGATACAATATGAGGTTAAATCCAGAAAAGTGCGCCTTCGGGGTTCAGGGAGGAAAGTTCCTCGGATTCATCCTCACTAGCCGAGGAATTGAAGCAAATCCAGAGAAATGTCAAGCAATACTCGACATGCAAAGTCCATCCACAATAAAGGAGGTTCAAAGGCTAACAGGACGATTAGCCGCTCTATCTAGGTTTTTACCATGTTTAGCACCTAAATCCTCAAACTTTTTCCAATGTTTAAAAAAGAACGCAAAACATTTTGAATGGAACCAAAACTGTGAAATGGCTTTCAAGAGCTTAAAAGAATTTCTTTCAAAACCCCCCGTTTTACAAAAACCAAAGTTCGGCGAGCCATTATACATATATTTGTCTATTACTGATGTGGCAATTAGTTCTGCTCTTGTAATAGAAACAGATAAGGCCCAACAGCCAGTCTATTTTGTGAGCAAGTCCTTACAGAACGCCGAGCTTCGCTACCCAAGGTTGGAAAAGCTCGCCTTGGCCCTAGTATTCTCATCAAGACGCCTCCGACCATATTTCTAGAGCCACACGATCATTGTTAGAACTGGACAACCTTTACGGCAGGTTCTTTCAAAACCCGAGCTAGCAGGAAGGCTGATTAAATGGGCCATTGAGCTGTCAGAGTTTGACATTCAATATCAACCAAGAAGGTCGATCAAGTCCCAATACGTAGTTGACTTCGTTGCTGAACTCATGGAACCATGCTCAGATGCATCAAGTACAGAGTGGACCTTATTCATAGATGGCGCTTCCAACCCTCAGGGTGCTGGTGCTGGAATATTACTCGAAAGCTCGGATGGCATAGTTCTCGAGCATTCTCTCAGATTCTCATTCAAGGCCAGCAATAACCAAGCCGAGTATGGAGCCCTCATAGCAGGGCTCAGGTTAGCCATCGATTTACATGTTGATAATTTAAAGGTTTACTGCGATTCATTATTAGTCGTTCAACAAGTGAACCACAGTTTTCAAACAAAAGACCCGATCTTATTGAAATACTTGGATATTGTCCAACAACTTCTAAAAAATTTTTCAACCATTGAGGTTATTCACATACCTAGGGAGCAAAACCACAGGGCAGATATTTTGTCAAAATTAGCAACCACACAATCCCACACCGCCACCCTTTTACAATCAACTCTAGATAAACCAAGCATTGATGCATTTAATGTTTTAAACATAGATAATAAAGACAGTTGGCAACAGCCTTACATTCAGTACCTCTGTTCTGAATCCATTCCAGAAGAAATTGAAGATAAGAACAAATTCAAGAGACATGCCTCCTATTATACGTTGTTAAGTAACATTCTGTATAGGCGAGGATACTCTCGACCTTTGTTAAAATTTTTGGACAGGTCAGAGGCCGACCTTGTCTTATTCGAGGCCCACGAGGGCATTTGTGGAATACACTCCGGAGCTCGAAGCCTAGCACAGAAAGTTCTTCGAGCCGGCTTTTACTGGCCGACGATATGGGAAGATAGCAAACACAAAGTCAGAACCTGCAATAATTGTCAGAAGCATTCGCCGATCATTCATCTACCAGCAGAGCATCTTCATCATTCAGTGGTAAGCTGGCCATTTGATAAATGGGGAATCGATATTCTAGGGCCATTCCCTATCGCTGCAAGACAGGTAAAATATTTGGTAGTTGCAATTGATTACTTTTCTAAATGGATCGAGGCACAACCCTTGGCAAAAATCACACCAACACAAATGATAAGCTTTGTTTGGAAAAGCATAATTTGCAGATTTGGTATACCCGGTCACATTACAACTGACAATGGTCGACAGTTTATCGACCAAAATTTTAAGAATTTTTTGCAGAATCTAAAAATAAAGCAACAATTTTCTTCCGTCGAACATCCACAGTCCAATGGGCTAGCAGAGGCTGCTAATAAGGTCATCCTCCAGGCTTTACGAAAAAAGCTTGACAGTGCAAAAGGATTATGGGCCGAGCTCGTCCCAGAAGTACTATGGGCATATAATACTACAGCTCATTCGACAACCAAGGAAACCCCATTTCGTTTGGTCTATGGATCTGAAGCTATGATTCCTATAGAAGTGTCCCAGGGCTCAATGCGGACGTTAGCCAAACAACACGATCAAGCTCGGCAGGCAGAGCTCGACCTAATCGAATAAGTCCGAGAAACAGCAGCCATTCGGCACCGAGCATTACAACAACAACTTAGCCGACGATATGGGCGGAAGGTGATCCCAAGATCCTTCAACATTGGTGATTTAGTATTCAGAAAAACCGAACAAGCTCGCCGACCTCCCTCCCATGGGAAACTCGCAGCAACATGGGATGGTCCGTACAGAATATATGAAGTCCTAGGCCGAGGAGCATACAAATTGGAAGAAATAGATGGCACTAAACTTCCTAGCACATGGAACGTCAGCTCCCTCAAACGATATTACAGTTAATAAAGCAGCATGCCAGTACTCTTTTTCCTACCATGAAAATTTTTTCCCAAAGGGTTTTTGCTCGTGGAGGTTTTAATGAGGCTGGCTTACCTTGAAACGATATTGTACAGGTACTGCTATTAATAAATTGTAACTTTTTATTTCATACATATTCATTAAGCCAATTACTTTTTCCCGAAAGGAACTTATTCCATACAACGTTACACTCCTTCAAAAGAGGAACCGATCATATCAAAAGTCGCATTACTATAATACGAATGCGCGAAAAACATAATTATAACTATCGTTTAAGCCAACTCAGGGCAACAAAATACATGATTAGGAAACAGACAACCCTAATCAAAACAGTTTTTTACCAATAAATACAGAACATTAAGTTCGGCAAAAGGAGCCAAATTGTCACTTCGAACAGCTAAGTGAACCTTTCAGTTATGCAAAAAACAAGCTACTAACACTACATATGTAAGATATTAGTCACCCAAATTATCATCTCCCTCCTCGACATTCTCTTCGTCGTCAACAAGTTTACCATCCCGAATTATCTTGTCGGGATCCATAGCGAAAAAATCTCCATCAGGAATTAGAAACCTCGCTTGGTTAACACCTCGTTGAAACCCCTAAGCGAAAGCATCTAAGATATCCCCTTCCTTACGACTCTCAAGCTCTTTCATTTTTGCCGACACCTCGATAATCTGATCACTCAAACTCGTCAAGTCATTCTCTTTCTTTTTCAGCAAACCAGAAATCTTTTCATGGCATTCTTTTTCCACCTTCAACTCAGTTTCAACCTCAGATACCCTTTTCTTTAAATCACTCACACTTGTTTCCTTCAGCAACAGTTGTTCCTTTAACTCGGCAACTAGGGAAGCCTCACAGATTGACCTTCTATGTTTTTTCTCCTGACTCCGCCCGATGCTAGCCAATCGAAATCCTAGTACCTAATATTTACAGGTCAGTGTTCGGTTATCAAACATGTTTCTTATACCAAAAAAAAACACACAGAACAAGAAAGATTACAGAAAAACAACAACCTGTAGAAATTGATCAACCCCTATATCCCCAACTTCCTCCACTCGCTTAATGTCTGTCATAGTCTGAACGACTTCATCGGCCACAACGTTGAAAGGAAACTTCTTATTCCACACTGAAGAACCTTCCCCTTCCTCTTCAAATACGTGTAGCCTCTCTTGTTTTATCAAAAAGTTTGATAAATCTTCCAGTTGAACGCTTTCATCCTTACCTTGTACCTCTTCTGGCAGAACTGATTCTGACTTCCTCTTTTTGAAAACAATCGCCTTCTTCCTCGGCGGGGGCTGATTAACTTCGGCACCTCCATCAACCTTGTCTTGATTGGATGACGATCCCTCAAAATTTTTGGTCTTAAATCGAGACCTTAGGCTAGATGCAGTTACCCCAGGAAAGTTGCCGGCTGCAACATAAAAACATTATTTGATCAGCCCATCAAAGATATTAAGGATCAGAACCAAAAAACAATCTTTTCAACTTCTTACCGAAATATTTTATAACAGAATTCTTATCTTCCTCCCAGGGAAGCAGATCAGAAACCGAGATTAAACCACCTTTACCAACCATCTCTATCAGAAACGAAATTATACATTCATTTCGACCGTTTATGAATTCAGGACCCAGTATGTGTTGCGGATGGCAACACCAGTACATGGGAAATTTTTCCCCCAAATGCTCATCAACATAAAATGGAAATTCCTCATCAACCGATTTTACTTTCAGAAACATTTCTTTGAAATCTTTAAAAGATGATTTATAAAGCTTGAAGACAGAAAAACCTGGAGTACTATTTAAATTAATCCACAGGCCCTTCCATACCCCTTTAGCTTGGAATAAACAAAAAAACAGTTCCAGCTCCGCTTCAATTTCAAGAAAATCCATTAGAGCTTGAAAACATATGATAAAAGCCCAGCCATTCGGGTGTATTTGAGAGGGGGCGCAATTCAATTGTTTCAACACATTACACTCAAAGCTAGTAAAAGGAAGCTTAACTCGCAATTCCTCCATGACACAGTTGTACATATAAAAGCTTTGAAAATTATTTTTTCTATGAAAAACACGATCAGACCGACTGCATGGCAGCAGTTCCAGCCGAAACTCAGTCCTCACTATCCTACCCAGGTTTACCCTGTTCACACTCTCAATATCAGAAAATAAGGAAGCACGTATGTGAACGTCTTTTTCAACCCAACTATAATCCTCATCATTTTCAACTTGAGGTAACAATTTTTTCTTTTTATCACCCATTCTCAGTGAAAGATTAGAAGCAGTAGAAGTAAAGAAGGTTTACTAACCTCTGGTACTCATGCTTCTATGAAAAACTGCTGCTTCCCACTTAAACAGAATACGCAGGGAGTCAATCTTGAACCTAAGCCACTAATTAAATGAACCTTTCAGTTCCATGATTTAATCCACGCCGTTTACCTAAAGCCACTTAGAACGGTTACGAAGTAACTTTGGAAGTTGAACCAAGTCATAATAATGACTACGCACAACGCCCAATGAAACAAAATGTTTCAAAGTTACTTCGCACCTCTCTATACACTAAAAGTAAACCTGAGTGAGCCACGTTGACCTGGGGGCTCCGTATACCGAGCTATAACTCGTCAAAAAGCTCAACCCGTCTCCTCAAGGCCAGGCTAAGCTTGGGGGCTGTGATATGACCAGTAAAATCGGTTGCGAGTTATAGCTCGGTAACGTACCCACGATAATAACCGAACATTTGCAATAATCGGCATTTATTTCCATAACGTCGGACATAGGATTAATTCTCTCCCCAGACGTTACGACTCGGACAAAACAATCATCTCTATCCGAGCAAGTATAAAAGAGAGAAACAGGAACAAAAGAGGTATGCAATCTTTTCTAAGAAAAAGTCTTCATACACATTCTCTTATTGACTTGAGCGTCGGAGTGCCTTTGCAGGTACCCACCTCTCCAACCCTTCCCTTGCTGACGAGGTTCGCATCGTGCCTTAGGAGTTTGCCGACCTTATCGGGAAGACGACCTATACCTTGGCTCAAGCTGGTAAGAACAGTTATAATCATCCAATTCATGAGGTCTGAAAGCAGAAAAAATGTCATTTAAGTTTGCTGACTAATGAGAATGTAGCTTTCTCATATGTTTGAGCCTCAAAACTAAATTGAAACATTTACAACAACATGTGTGGTATGAACTAAAAACTTTAATCGAAACAAAAAAATATGAGCTAATTGATCACAAATGAACTCTAATTAGCATCAATTATCACAAAATAATACTTAATAATTAAAGAGTAAACACAATATCTCAAAATTCTAATCCACCCACTAAAAGACTTAAACAACTTCATAATAATCATTCTATCATCAGTTAATCACAATCAAAATAATCATAAATTTTGTGTAAAATAGAGAAAAAAGACAGCAGCAGAGATAAAACATCACCATATAGCATCAGTGGTAAAATGGAACCAGAAGTATAGCTCAGGAGAAAAAAAATTTTTGCAATAGGGATTATGCCGACTTAATGTAGCAGCATCAATAATGAACACCGTGAAAGATTAAACATGACAAAGGTATCAGTGCACAAAAAGATTAAACTAACTGTGATAAAAAAAAAAGATATCGAAAAAAAAGAAGAGGAAGCACAACAATAATAAAAATGGTAGAGAAGAAAAAAATAGAAAGCAAGAAGGTGGAATAAGGAAGAACAAAATTAATAAAAAAAATTTGTCATTTCAAATTTTATTTTTAGTCATTTTTTATAAATATCACATAAGTAAACCCTTTTTAATAATTTTAACATGAAAGGATTTTTTTAATAATTAAATGTTTCTAATAGTCTTTAAAAATAATTTTTCCAACAATAAAATTGTCCAAAA
>NC_029794.2:131201883-131203971 GCF_000816755.2 Arachis ipaensis
ATAAACAAAAAAAATACTATATAACTAATAAATACAATTATACAATTTCTTAGCACATACATTTGGCAAACTTAAAAAATAAAAATAAAACTATAGTCATCTTCTAAAATCTTTAAATATTTGTGCAAAAAATTAATAAGAGTGGAAGAAAAAAAGAGAAAAAAATATGAGATTATGTGAAAAGAGATAAAAAAATTGTAAAATGAATGTCGATTTATATAATAAATATAAGAAGGAGTGAGTATGAAAATTAACATTAAAAATATAAAGTAACCTATATAAAAGTAAAGAATAAGAAAATATGAAAATAAAGTTAAGATTAAACATCAATTTTATAATGAATAATAAGCAATATACTTTATATAAAGGAATGAAACAAATTTTGTAATTTAACTATAGCTATTAAAGATAAATAATATTAAAAAAGAATCCTATGGATAAAAGATTATAAAGAAATGAAAAATATGATAAGAATCCTATGACATAATACAAAAATAAAAATTTATGCCAATGAGTTATAGTTCAAAATGAAGCTGAATTTGAAAAAAATTATGAGAAAATGAAGAAAAAGAAGCAGCAGAAGATGAAGAGGAGGAAGAGAAAGAGTTTTGAATTATATAGACTTATCCCGAAAATTTTTAAACAATACATTTAAATATCTTCGTGTTACACCCAAATTTGCTGCAAATAGAGAAAAATGTTTTCTCTAATGCTGCATTTTTTTCTTTTTTTTTTCTTATTTCTTTCTTTATTTTAGTTGAATGAATGTAAGTTCATCCTCTTCCAAGTAAATTTGTAACATTATGTGTCTCTTCTTCTTCTTTGTTTGATTTTTTTTGTTTTTATTCTTGTTAAGAGAGTAAAACAAGAAGAAACTTGAGAAGATAAAACAAAAAGAAAAAGATGAATAAGAAAAAAAAAGATAATGATGATGATGAAGAAGAAGAAGAAGCAGCAGTAGTAGCAGAAGATGAGGAGGAGGGAGTTAGAAGAAGAGTTTTGAATTATGCAAAATTTAGCAGCACACATACACTAAAAATTCTTAAACAATACACTTAAATATCTTCGAATTACACCCAAATTTACTCCAAATACAGAAAAATATTTCCTCTAATCTTGTATTTTTTTTCTTCTACTTCTTTTCCTTCTTTCTTTCTTTCTTTTAGTTGAATGAATAAGTTCATCCTCTTCCAAGTGATTTTGCAGCATTATGTGTTTCTTTTTTTTTCTTTATTTAATTGTTTTTGTTTTTATTATTGTTAAGAGAGTAAAACAATAAGAAACTTGAAAAGGTAAAAAAAAAAAGAATAAAAAAAGAAGAAGAAGATGATGATGATGATGAAAAAGAAGAAGAAGAAGCAGCAGAAGACGAGGAGGAAGGAGAAGAAGAGTTTTGAATTATACAAAACTTATCAACACACATACACCGAAAATTTTTAAACAATACACTTAAATATCTTCGTGTTACACTTAGATTTGCTGCAAATACAGAAAAATTTTCTCTAATGCAGAACTCTTACATTACATTCAATTCAAACAATCAACGATGAACAATAATTTTCACAAAAAAAAACATTATTCACTTACAGAATCATAAACTACTAACGAAAATATTAACTCGAATCGAACCACACCTCAGCCACTTGATTGGATTCAAAATAATAATCAACTTCGTTCTGGTTCAATTGACAATCTGAATTTTAATTATTCATTATCTTCAACAATGAGATAACTGTTCAAAACTGATTTTAGAGCTTGATTTCAAAAATGTAGAGAACAAACGAAGAGAAACGCAGAGAACGCAAAGATGGAAGAGAACGTAGATAAAAAACATCGAAAAAATTCGAAAACGGAAACGAAATCCTTTCGAAAAAAGCAGTTATATATTCGCGCGTTGATTGAAAAGTTAGTTAGATTAAAAGGTACGTGAGATGAATTAGGGTAAAATAACTTGTATAGACTTATACGAAAAAATGACTTGTATATAGAAAATAAGTGTTACTTTTATTAATGGTGAGGTTAATGAATTAAGTATAATCAATGTTTTGTAAATTTGTAATATATATATTTTTAAGTAAAACCACAAAT
>NC_029794.2:131204555-131207583 GCF_000816755.2 Arachis ipaensis
AATTAGTCTATATAATTAGAATAAAAAATTTTAATTTAACCTAATTTATTTACGTTAGTTACCTTATATATTTTTTTTTAATTAATCTACCTAAAATGTGAATCTTACTGTTTATTTGTCATTTTTCTATTTTTTTTAAATAATGAAAAGTAGCTAGTTATCCATCCTTACCTCCAATCACCAACTACCATAATTTTGCGAGACTCTGCTAAAAGTCTCTCTCCTCAAAGGGGAATGAAAAATGAATGAATAAAAGAATGAAACGTCTTCATCCATTTTCTCTTCGGAAACAAAACTTGTTGGAAACCTTAAAAAATAAAAACCATGATTTTGTTCTTCGTAACTGGTAACTGGTAACACACACAACACAAACCTCATCCAAAGAAGAAGAAGAAGAAGAAGAAGAGGAGGAAGAAGAAGAAGAAGAGTCACTGAATCTTAAACTCACACGACACGAAGAGCTATGGATAGGCATGATGAGCAAAACTCCAATCCCTTCGCAACCACCGATTCCGATTCCGATTCCGACTCGGTGAGTTGCTTCGTCACCGATCTCTTCGAAACTCGCTCTGAGCCTTCTCGTCATTGCTCCTGCGGTGACGTCAACATAAACCCCTTCTCCGGCGTCGTTTGCGACCTTCACGGGGAAGCATCGTTAGGGTTAGGGTTTGGAGCTGAAATTGGATCCCAAAATGACAATCACAGTGGTGTTTTCGATTTCTCGATAGGTGATAATAATGGTTTGGGTGGGCTTAGGGTTGTTGGATTCGGATCCGATTCGGATTCGGCTGGAGAGGAAGGTGAGCTTGATCGAGCTATGGAGGAGTTCGGTTCTTCTGGTGTGCGTGGTTTTAGTGATGATGATGATCATAGGGTTGATGGTGGAGGGTTTGATGATTTTGATGTTAGGTTGTGTTGGGATAGTCTCTGTTTGGAGGATCAGAGGACCTTGAATGAGAGTTTTGAATGGGAGGAGGTAGAGGAGAGGGTGAATGATAGGGAAGATTCGAGTTTGGTGATTGATGAGGTTGAGGTTGATGATCAATCAGTGGCGTCCGGGTTTTCGCACAGCGAGGATCCTGGCGAGGAGGCGTTGAGGTACCTGGAGTGGGAAATTCTCTTGGCTGTGAACAATTTGGAGAGGAATTCAATCTTGGAACATGAAGCCAATGTGGATTCTTATTTAGCAGTTGGGGATGGTTATATGTACACTGCTGAGTATGATGTTCTGTTTGGACAGTTTCTGGAGAATGAGAGTGCCTTGAAGGGTAGTCCCCCTGCGGCGAAGAGTGTCGTGGAGAATCTTCCGGTGGTTGAGTTGACAAAGGAGGAGTTGCAGGGGAAGAATGTGGCTTGTGCTATTTGTAAAGATGAGATATTGTTGGAGGAGAAGGTGACTAGGCTTCCTTGCTCGCACTGTTATCATGGGGATTGCATTATGCCTTGGTTGAGTATTCGTAACACGTGCCCTGTTTGTCGATTTGAGTTGCCTACCGATGATCCTGAATACGAGCAGAGGAAGAGCCGGATGGCTGCTCACGAGATGGTGGAGCTTGCAATGCAGAGGCAAGTTTGAATCGTCGCCTCAGGTTATAGTTGTCTTCTGTAAATAGCAGTTTGTTTTCTCTCATATCCAACTGATGGTGAGAACCAAAAATCTTTTGTAATTGGTTTTCATGTTGCGCAATGGTTTTTGAATAAGTTTCGTGCCATATTGTATGTTCTGAATAGTCAAGAAATGAATGTCTGTCAATATTTATTTTATGCAAAGACATAGTGTATCCCAAGAAGAATTATGTTTTTTAATAAACTTGTATATAAGTTGTCATTATTGGATTTAAGTATCTCTGTACACATAGAAGAAAGTGTTGGCTACCTGTACTTTGGCTTATGCATATACTCAAGAATTTTCACTTCTAGCATAAAGGGACAATGTGTTTTAATATCAGTTCTTAGTTGACTCTGAATTCAGTGTGCTATTAGTTAAACAGGGTTCATGGTATTCCTTTATTTTTTGTGTTGTATAAAGAAATAAGGAGTGAAGGTAATATAGGGAGAAATTTTGGGTAGTATTTATTGTGAAAAACATGATAGAATCTGAGCTTTCAGATGGTTTGATAATTCATAGGTAGAGGTAGAGGAAACCTGCTTAGATGTTGGTGTATAAAGAGTTGAAGAAAGATGTTACCCTAACTCTATCCTTATGCTTGTTGTTTGGAAGGGTAAATTACACCGATTTCCTTAAGTCTAGGCGATATTACACACAATATACTCTCTTCGTAAAAGTAGACATTAACCTCCCGAGATTTTTTATACTCGGCACCGATGCATTTTATAAATCTTTTTGACATTGATATGATCTATAAATGTGAGACTGAATCACTGACTAGCATAACAGATTAACGGATGCCGTCTATATCACTTAACCTCGTGAAAGGTTAGTATAATATACCATATTTGGAAATTTGAGTATATTTGTGTGGTATGCAAAACCTTGAGGTTAATCATTATTGTTCTTCACCAGAAATCTGTAAGTAATGCATTCATATTATTGCAGCCATCTATATTTCTAAAGGCTTAAAAAATGGCAAGATTTGTGTAAAATGTGTTGATGTTTAATTTGTGCTATGATTCTTCCACTTTCATGTTAGATTATGATCTATGCATAATAATTGACAGGAAGTTACATTAACAACATAGGAATGTTATTTGCTAAAATCTGTATGTGCACTACCTTGTGGATTGTGCTACTTTGCTCTTTGTTTTCCTAAAGTTAACAGCAACAGGTGAAAAATCCTTTGCAGTTCCTGTGCATCCTTGAGCTTCCTGATCTCATGTGTCTTCTCATGGTTGAGGTACTGCTCATTGGTTGGTTATATTTTACTTGATGTATTCTAGCATTCTTCATGAGATGGCTATGCTTTTTACTCGTTTGCTTCAAGCATTAGCTCAATTTCATTTTCTTTTTCTTTTTTTTTTTCTTTTTTTTTTTTTTTTTTTTTTTTTTTTTTTTTTTTTTTTTTTTTTT
>NC_029794.2:131207640-131213660 GCF_000816755.2 Arachis ipaensis
TTTGGTTTTTTTTTTTTTTTTTTTTTTTTTTTTTTTTTTTTTTTTTTTTTTTTTTTTTTTTTTTTGTTGTTGGCTATTTTGAATAGTATTTTGACTATTTTCACCTTGTTTAAATGAAAAATAGTGATTTTGATTGGGTTAATAGTCAAATTAGTCCCTGAAAGATAAGACATTATTTAAATTCATACCCGAAAGATTTTTTCAATCAAATTGGTCCTTCAAAGATTGCGAATTAATCATATTTGTCCTCCAGTTATTCTATTAATAATTTTCTTTAAAGATTGATGTTGTAAAACGTTAATTGATAACATATATAATACCTGATATGTCTAATTTGATTATTTTTTTGATAAAGTATATTTTTTGTCCCTGAAGTTTGACAAAAAGTTTCAAAAATACACCTAAGTTTTATTTTATTTCAATTTTGTCCCAAAAGTTTTCGATTTGCATCAAATATATCCTTGACGGCTAATTTTTCAAAAAATTTAAGACCAATTCAAAAAAAATTTCATAAGAATAACCCTCAACACAAGCAAATCAAGCATAATTTCATGCATTATTGTTAGATTGGTCTTAAATTTTCTGAAAATTTAGCCGTCAAGGGTATACTTGATGCAAATCGAAAACTTCTAGGACAAAATTGAAATAAAAATAAAACTTAGAGATTTTTTAAAATTTTTGCCAAACTTTAGGGACAAAAAATATACTTTACCCTTTTTTTTTTTTACCAAAGATAAGGAGACTCAAATCCGCGACCTCTAAGTGAGTATGGGAAGACTATGTCATTTGAGCTATAGCTCATTGGCATGTCTAATTGGATACTGATCAAATATGTTTATGAAAATTTATTAATTTAGTTATTTTTCCTAATTACAAAAAACCTATTCTTAATATGACCTAGTGACTAAATTGATAGATTTTTTTTGACATATTTAGTCAACGTCTAATTTAGTCATATATATTATCAGTTAATATTTTACATCATTAATCGTTGACAAAAATTTGAGTGGAGTAACTGAAGGACAGATATGATTAATTTGTAATCTTTAAAGAACTAATTTGATTGAAAAAAAATCTTAGGAACGAATTTAAAGAATGTCTTGTATTTCAATGAGCAGAAAGGCTCATATTCACCAGGTACGAGACACTAATTTTCCGTTTTATTTTGGACAAAGTACTACATACTGAGATTAGAGAGGCATTAAACGAAAAAAGATATCAGGAGAAGATAGAAATGCTGGAGACCAAAGTTTAGGTTCAGAGCCCGTTTCTGCTTCGACCATAAAGTACAAAAATCTGAGCCCTTCTCACCAATGTTTCTTCTTGATATGGGCCAAGGGTTTTTTCCCCTTCTTCTATGTACATATTTTTGGACCTTTCTGGTATTGCTTTCTTGTCAGGGGTCGGACATTTTTTACTTTTGACCAAAAACAGATATTAATACATACCAAACTTGATTATTCTATTTTAAGAGAAAGTATTGGGTTTAGATTTATAAGTTAGGACTTATCATTATGGGTTTATGATTCAGGTTTTAGAATTTAAAATAAGACTGTCCAAAAAAAAAAAAGAATTTAAAATAAGAATAAATGATCATTTGTATCTATAAAAGATGAAAATACCGACATATGTACCCATATTAGATCGAAAATAAACTTGTACTCACGTAAGATGCCTTCCGTGTGACAAAAGTACTCTGTCTTTGGAGGGTTGGAGTGTCACGTAGGATACTTTTGTCACACGGAAGACATCTTGTGTGGGTACAAGTTTAGTTTTAATTTAGTATGAATACATATATCAACATTTTCATCTTTCATTAATACAAATGGTCATTTATTCTTTAAAATAAATAAAATATTTTAACAAAGTTGGCTAATGTTAGTTGAAAAAATGGTTCTTAAACATTATTCAAAAACTAAATTACAGAATTACCGAAAGGAAATAGAGTACCAATCAATAGTCAAAGAGTTTATTAAGGTTTAGAATTTAAGGTTAGTGATTATTAGAGGCTGATATCTAATCTATAATGTACGAATATGGAATATGACATGACACGGTATATTTGGGTATATGTATTTAAAATTCTTATAAGACATGGGAAAGTACCATATCACATAAATAAATGCATAAATGTATCAAACAATATACTTAATATCCCAAGTCAATAAATTAGAAAAGGAAATTTAAAGAATCCAATTTTTTTTAATAAATTATAGCTATATTCTATGATGCATGGACAGCGACACGGACACGCGACACGGGACAGATACGCAAATTTTAAAATTTTACATGACATAGAGACACGCATATATATAAAATATAAAGTATCTTTTAGATAAATCGTAATGATATTTTGATATTTTATTGATATTAAAATATTTTGTTTTAATAATTAATAATATATACTATTTCTAAACTTATTTGAAAAATGCATGTTAAGAATAATTCTGGACACGCTGACATGTGATAGTATTTAAATGTGTTTAAGTGTATTCAGACACGGTTAGATAAAGAAGATATTCGTATTGGACGAGTGACGAGTGTCAATAAGTGTCAAATTTAAAATATGTCCGACACGTAGATACGAAAAATAAAAAAAAGTATCTGTAGTTCATAATATTAGTCTTGCTAGCTACGAGTGTTAGACGAGCGATTATCAATGCTTTTGTTTTAATTTTGGCAATTAATTATAAGCGGAATGTTGTAATGAATGTTAGGAGGGTAACATTTTTAACGGAAAAAAAATAGTTGGTTATTGTTGGCTCAAATATAAAAGTAAATGTGACAAAAATGGTCATTTAACATTTCTCTAAATAATAATAGTTAGTAAACCTGATTTTGGTATATACTTTTGTCCGGCAAAAATCACAAATACAAAATTAAATAATTTTGATCAGCAGCATTTGCTATAGTCGTTTGCTCCTCAGAGTAATCAACACTTATAAAGCGAGTGGAAAAAGAGGATAACTTTTGCTACTTTTCCTTATTATTGAACTTTGGCCTGAAAAATTACTTCTTTTGATAGGGTTATTGAGATAGCAGTCGAAAGAGAATTAAAGAAATGCCCGTTAAACGAATTAGGGTACTACACTTCACAGTTCACACTACTAGCAATAATTGTGTTTGCACCAATTAAGGAGGGTTAAGGTGATATTTAAATTACTCCCCTTAAACACAATTCTAATGCAACTTTGTGAGGAAAAAAAAACCCTTAAAAATAAAATAATTTTTTTTCTCATTATATCTCCTAAACGACAATGTCAAAAACTAATCAGTTGCGTTCAAGCTAATGGATTGCTGCATACATAAGACAGGATTCGAGCTGCCGATACTTCAATAAACAGACAAGTGAACTGGCCACTAAACCATTCTAAGTTGGTTTAAAATAAAAATAAAGTTTTTTCTTATCTTTTCATATTATCTCCCAATCCGACAAGTTAAGTACTAATCCGTCACAAGTTAAGGATTTGTTGTTGGCTAATAAATAAAGTTATCATGATTATTTAAACTTTTGATCCGCAGTAAAGCATCGGAAAATGTTTTTATTTAAATGGGGCCATGCATGCATATAAAAAGTGAATTTATAGACTAATAAATCTTTTTTATTTTGTGGAAGAAATCGTCAAAATTGGAATTGAAACTTGAATTGATAGCAACAATATCAACTACAAGTGTTTATAAGGAGTAGGTTACTGATGATGTTAAATATACACGAATGCATGCATCCACAAAAAGCTCAAAATTATTATTGATTGAGGAAAAGAGTCTATCTTTTTCCCTTTTTCCTCTTTTCTTTCTTCTCTTTTTTTTATTTCCCTTGAAAATAGACTTAGTGTGATTGGATGGTCAAATTTATCATTTTCTGGGATGAGATCATGCAAAAGGGAAAGATGATATATATTACAAAGCAAGAAAGCATGGATGCTGTGATATATAAAAGATAAAATAAAATAAAATAAAATAAAAATGAGGAGACAAAAAGGGCTTGAACTCACTAAGCTAAACCTCAGGGCCATAAAAGGAGATTTCACTCTTTGATGGTCAAAAGAACCTAAGCTATGCGCACGACCAACCTTTTGATCTCATTCAACAATCGATAAATTCAATAATATATATACATAATATATATTCAAGTTGTCATACATAATTAAAAGAGATTTAATCATACTTTTTGACATAAAATAACGATTATGGTTTAAATTAGTTGGTGGATATAGATAAGTAATTAATTTTATATCTATGTTTTCTTTAGTAAGATTTTTTTTTAATATAGTCAATATAATGCACATGTTTATTTTAGAGAAATAGGGACAAACAAGAAAAATCGAAACTTATACATTTTGATTAAAAAGCTCTAATACCATAGTAAATCACATCTCCTAAAAGGTTATATACAATTTGAATAATACTACACAGCATACAAATTTTAGTACATAAAATAGAAAATTTTTGAACTATATCAATAATTTTGTGTTATGTAAAAAATTTGTGTATTATATTCATAAGTTTATGTTAATTGTAGAATTTGTAGTGTACGTAAAAAATTGTGTTCAATAACAATTTTTGTGTTTTGTAATAATTTATGTGCTCCATAACAAAAAAATTTTTGTGATAGACATGTGTTTTTTTTTTGTCGAATTTGTACCAACTTAGTTGGATTTAGTATATAATGATACCGATTAAGAAATATATCATTTAATCAATTTAGGTTGGTCGAATGATCAGTTTACTCGTCTGCTTAAGCAAATGTCGAGGGTTCAAATTTCGCCTTGTGCATGCAGCAATCCATTGGCAAACGGCAAATCCTTAAATAAAATTCAAATTCGCGACGGATTAGTCCTTGACCTATCCTATTAGGGGATACATAAAAAAAAGAAATATACCATTTATTTATGTAATAATTTATTTTGTGGAGTCTAGTCCAATAATGGTGTTCCAACTTCCAAACCTAGCTATGTCTGGACCATTTATGTCATGCTCGAAAATGTCTCTCAGATGTTTATTTCCTTCCTAGATTCTATGATTGGTTAAGTTAATTAGGGTTATATATCCTTTAAGACAGCTAAGTGGGGAAGAAAAATAAATCATTTACTCACTGCGAGATTTACTTGCTTTACCAATGCACTTTTTAAATTTATTTGTTTTCTTGACTAACCACGTCACTACTGAAAACACAAAATAAGCATGGAGGAAAGAAAGAGAAGAGATAAGGTGAAATTTCCAATTTCCATTCTAAAAATTAGAAGCAATTAATTTTTAGTTAGTTAATATTAGTTAATTTTATAATTTAAAATTTAATATAAATAAAATAATTTTTAATAAAAATAATATATATTATTTTTACGAAAACCAAAATTAACCCATATATATGTATATTATATATACCTCCATTAACCTATTTTCAAGAATTACACAGCCGATACTTCATTTAAAAATTAATTTGCGTCTAACAAGACATAATGGACTATTTTCATTTATTTATTTATTTTTAAGGATGAGTGGAGGAGTTGGAATCATTATTACTTCAATCACTCTACTGTGATTGAAAATTATATATTATGGAGTCTATATATCAAGCCAGTGCCCTTTTTTATTTTCTTTCTTGCTTTGCTTTCTCTCAACCCTCTCTTGTTCTCACTCTCCTTTTGTCGTATGCTAAAGAAGCACGCAAATCAAGTTTGCGATTACAATACATTTATTTATTTAATAAAAAATCACTAATATGAATTAAATATAGTTCATGATAATGGCAAAATGTCTAATAAAACTTATCTTAAAATTAGGGGGCTATATCTAATGCTTTTTATTATATGTTCACTTTTTGACCAAGCATATTTATTCTCAAAAAATCATTATTGATTGCCTCACTTCATCTTGGGTGCCACTCCACTTTTCATATCTTGTACTTAAATATTGAGATGAAGGATCTAATCTAACTCTAAGCTCTCTATGAGAAACTTTTCATATCTTTAGGATGCACCAACTTATTATTAGTGTGTAATAAATTTTTAAATAAAATT
>NC_029794.2:131214527-131223393 GCF_000816755.2 Arachis ipaensis
AAAAAGATGAAATGAAAATATTAAGTAAATTTGATAAATATATTGTCATCAATATAATCAATTTTAAAAAATTTAACTCAGATAATAACTTAGGTCTTTCGTATACGTCGTTTGGCTTAAAATTTTTATTTTTCAAGACTTTTTGCATAATTAATTAAATCCCTTTTAAATTAATAATATGAAAATTAAAAAATAAATTAAGGATATTATTGTAGTATCCTATACAATTATAAAGTATTCGCATATACTTCTAGTGTGTGGCTAAAAAATTATTAGATATTTCATTAACTAAAATTAATTTAGCAAATCTTAATCTATTGGTTAGAATAATAATTAAGAAGAAAGATAACAAATTTCATAAATTAAATATGATATATAAAGTTGTTTTTGTTTATAAGTATGGGACACTGAAACAAGAATATAGAGACACAAAATCGTATTTGATAAATAAAATATAAACAGAATAGATAATATATTTAGAGACACTGAATTAATGTATTTTGTGTTCATTCTGACACAAAAAAAACAAAAATACAAATAAAAAATATAACTTATTTTTTATTATTTTTATTAATTTTTTATAATTATATTTTTATTATTATATTTTTTTCAAATTTTTATTAAATAAAATATAAAAATATTAATTTTTATATTTTTGTTTATAATATTTTATTTTCAATATTTTATTTTATCTTATTCTGATCGCTAAACTTAGTCTAAAGTTAACTTTTGATAGATTATAAGTATATATGACGCTGGTGTACGGTATTTAATTTGTATCCAATATACACATGAATCTTTTCAAAGTAGAACATGTACTTTATTTAGATCAGTTTCATCTGTGAAGCCTAGCTACAACAAAGAGACTCCATTCATCATTAATACAAAGAAGCGTTGGATTTGTGTTTTTATTTTTTAATTGGAAAAGTATAGGGTACCAACATATTATCTCAATTTATTGTCAATAATAATTAATTATTATATTTTAAATACATATATAAAGAGACACATCCAGAAAATATATCTATAAAGACACTTCTATTAAACACAACCATAAAAAAAACATTTTTATTAGACACATCCACGAAGACACTTCTATGAAACACAGTTATAAATAAGAGTTGCCAGAAGTTGGCAGATATGCCGTTGGCAACGTAGCGAGACCGTTTTTAATTTTATTTTTAATATTTTTTATTTTCATTTATTATTTTTATTTTTTATCAGTAACGGAAAAGTTATAAAGCTTATCCTTTGATGAAACCCTCCACTCCAGAATCTCTGAAGAAAGCACTAATGGATTGTGAAACAGTTTGCTTGGTTGGTTTATTGCATTGCAAGGACATTACAATGATGACGAGGAATTGAGGAATGAAGAAGGGGACTGATAAGAAAGAAATAAAGATGACAAATCCCTCAAAGAGGGTGCATATCGCAGCATATCAAATACTAATAATAAGAATTTAACAAAGAAATAAATTTTTGTTAGTTATCATGATACCATTTACTTCACAATTCAACCTTCTTATTTGGGTTCTACCTCTACATGCCAATTGCCAAAGACCAAGATGCTACGGGCCCTCCCCTACTTTAACCATGCCGAACAAACATTAAAATTAATCATTAAAATTAGATATTATAATAAAATAATATTAAAATATAAAATATAAAATAAATATTAAAAATAAATTAAATTATATATATTTATATATACATATATAATAGATGATTTTAATAATTATTTTTAATGTATATATAATATTTTTGTAATTAAAAAATAAAAAAATAACTAATACTACTCATTTAGAAATTTGAATAGAGTTAATATTCAATTTGAGGCTCATTTTTTTTGTAAATGGAGAAGCTAATGGTGTAACACCATGAAATGGAGGCATAGCAAATTATTGCACTGCTATGGGTTAGAGACAAAACGTAAGTTACGTTTTGCATTTGTTTATTTTTTTTTTTGAATTTTAAAATACACCAAACGTAGCTTATGTTTTGGGTTTTTTTTTTCGGTTTAATACTAAACGCAAGTTGCGTTCTACTAAGTCAGAAAAAGAAAAAAAATTTTGAACCCCACAAAACGCAGGTTGCGTTTTGTTAGTGTCAGAAATTTTTTCTTGGAAGTCCCAAAACGCAGGTTGCGTTTTGTACACAAAATAATATTTAAATCCACAAGTTTGCCTATAAATACGAAGTCCGGTGATGTTCATCTTCATCTTCACTTCTCCTCTTCTTCTTTCTTGCATAAAGTTCTTAGTGGGGTGTTTTTTTGGCAGATAACTGTATCAAAAAAATAGAGTTAGTTAAGACTGAAGTTATGGAAGGTGTTGCAAACTTGCGAGTATATTATAACGGTGAGGTTATAACAAACACACATGAAGGAGTGACTTTTGTTTGTGAATGTCCGTTGTCATTTGCCATTCCATGTACCATGAGTTTTGTCGAGTTGCAAAATGGTCTTTGTAATAACATTCAAAGCCACATTTTGAAAAGGGTGAGCAATCTTTTATACAGAAGTCCTGTGCAAGTATTTGGTGGGTTAATACAGTTTCAAATAATGCTCATCACTGACGATGCCAGTATGCAGCAGATGTTGTATATTTATCAACAAACCCGATCTCACGTGCCGATGATAGAGATGTGCGTTGAGTTTGAACAGCAGTCGGGGATGAGTATGGTCGGCGACGAGATCAATGTTGATGAGCTCGGGGATATAGATTGGGAAGAAGATAATAATGACAGTGAAGATGAATTCGAAGCTAACTATGAAGTCGATGATGAAAATGATGACGGAGACTTGGCAGGCAATCCGGCGGCGCAAGATGAAGCAAATGCGATTGTAAGCCAGCACCCGTTTGGTGTTCCGTCTTTTATGCGGACTCTAGATCCCGAAGCCATACATGCTCCGAAATTTCCTGAGTATGCGAATACAGGTATGTCATAATTATTAACTGAAGTTTTCTATAGTGCTTATTTTATTTGCCTTGTCTGACTGATGGCGGTGCGCATGTCGTAGGTGAAGGCAACGTTGCAGCGGAAGATGGCGAGTTTAGTGTCGGAATGGAATTTGGTTCGAGAGAGTCGGTGATATCTGCAATCAAAAACTACACCATCTCTAGAGGTGTTGATTACACTGTGTATGAGTTTGAGCCGTAGACATTCTATGCGAAATGCAAGGGGTATGGTGCAGGGTGCAACTGGCTTATCCGAGCTAGCTTGATTCGAAAAAAAGCTTGTTGGGAGATCAGGAGATACAATGGCAAGCACACGTGCACCATGGGCACGATTTCACAAGATCATGCCAAGTTGGACTCAGACACAATTGCAGATGCCATTAGGCCGTTGGTAGAAGCAGACCCCTCGATAAAGGTGAAGTCTGTTATTGCAGAAGTTCAAGGCAGGTTCAACTATACTATGAGTTACCGCAAGGCTTGGTTGGCAAAGCAAAAAGCTGTCACAAAAATTTTCGGTGATTGGGAAGTTTCTTACCAAACTCTGCCAGTATGGTTGAAAGCAATGACAGTGAAGATGCCAAGGTCTCGTGTTCAAATTAAAACGCTCCCCGTTTACCGTGAGAGTAAGGAGGTTCAAGGTGTAAGAGTTCTGCACCGCATTTTTTTGAGCTTCTATCCGTGTATTGTAGCATTCAGACACTGCAAGCCCCTGGTGCAGGTTGATGGCACGCACCTGTACGGAAAATATAAAGGAGCAGTTCTGGTAGCAGTTGCACAAGATGTGAATCAAAACATTGTGCCTATTGCATTTGCAATTGTCGAGGGCAAGACAACAGACGCGTGGGAGTTTTTCCTAACTAATTTACGGAGATATGTTGTTATCATTGATGGTGTGGGTATTATTTCTGACCGCCATACCTCCATCGACGCTGCAATAGCTCGCAGTAACGGTGCATGGTCACCACCAAGGGTGTGGCACATGTATTGCATCAGGCACATCGGGTCCAACTTCTTAAGGAGGTTCAAGGCTCCATATTTGTATAAACTCGTGGTGAATACATGTATTTCAAATTGCTGTTATGGTTCTATTCATAGTAAATTTGTGGCATCTGCTTATGATTAAATGGTTTGTTCAACAGGCTATTCTAGAACGGAGCAGGAGTACAACAAAAACTACCAAAGGCTTAAAGAGCGGGGTGAGGCATATACTCAATGGTGCGATGAGATCGGTGTTGAGAGATGGGTGTTGGCATTCGATGGTGGTCATCGTTGGGGACATATGACGACAAACTTGGTAGAGTGCATAAATTCTGTCTTGAAGGGTGCACGCAACCTTCCTGTGACTGCCCTTGTCCGGTCAATTTTTTATCGGCTGAATGAGTTGTTCACTCGGAAGAGTATCGAGGCTCATGAGCGTTGCCGCAACGGATTCACGTATTTAGAATTTGCAACGAAGAGAATTGAAGAAAGCTTTCGACGTGCAGGAAACATTGTGGTCAACCGGTTCGATAGGCACAACGAGATGTTTGAGGTTCGCGAAACGCAAGATGGTGCCATTTACATTGTTAACCTTCCGCAACGACACTGCGACTGTGGCCATTTTCAGGTCGAGCGACTCCCATATCGCCACGTGCTTGCATGTTGCGCCAACCAGCGTTTGGATTAGCAGGTGTATGTGCACGACGTGTACAAGATGACTGAAATTTGCAAGGTGTACAGAGGCGAGTTTGTTCCGATGGGTGACCCGTCTACGTGGGATAGATACGAAGGAGTGAAGGTGATCGCCAACTGGACATTGTGGCGCGCGACGAAAGGAAGACCGAAGTACCAGTCGCAGGTGAATCCGATACTACAGCGTGTACCAGTCGTAGTACACTGGGAGAGGATGGAAGTCAATAATCTCCTCGCCTAGCTGCAATGTGTTATAGCGGTCAGATGTCCATCTGTTAACACATTGACTGTAAATCTGTCCCCAATCATGGTTCTGTGCTCCTGTCAACCGCTTGCAGTGATCACGACCAAGGTCGAACGCGGGGCCTAGTGGTAGCTGCTGCATCTCAAACTGTCTTCTGACCCGGTCTGTCGCGTGCCACTCTATGCACTCGAATGACACTAGAGGCGACTGGGTGGAGCACATAACCAAGAGGCCGATTAGAAAAACTATTCTTCTGAATAAAAACATTGGATATTAATGGTACAACTTACGTCGTCAACTCCCATGTCGTCGAGACCTCGCCTAAAATGCGCAATAGGCCGCCGTATATATCTTGTATGTCGGCGCCAATGACTCCACCTAACGAAAACATAATAACATTATTAATAAGAAGAACAAAATAATAATAATAATAATAATAATAATAATAATAATAATAATAATAATAATAATAATAATAATAACAATAACAATAACGATAAAAGCCAATACCGTCGCGCTAGTGGAATACCAATATCGTCGAGTTGATCGCGGGGTATAGGTGCCAGGAACGGCATACGCTCCCACGCCCAAACAAAAAGCAGTATCAGTGGGCCATCCATTTCCTTGCAGTTGTATCGTGAGGCACGACACAACGATCTGTATAGGTGTGCCAGACTGGCTGCTCCCCAATTATACCCTGAAATCCAGGGAAAATCTCGAAGTAGCGGTAGAAACTTCGAGTTCAATGAAACGGTCGACTTATCCGGAAACACAATTGTACCGAGCACGCAGAAAATGTGCGCTCGGACGTACCGCTCGAGAGACTCCTGAGTATCACACGGCTCGGTGTCTCTGCACCGCCGGACCCAAACAATATTATCCTTTCCCAACACGTGATCGTTCGGACCGGGCTCCCGACCAAAACACGCAATGCAGTTCTCCACCAAAAACTGGTGGCTGCTATCTGATCTACCCGTAACGGCCTCCCCATTAATCGGGAGACCAAGAATATAACTCACATCTTCCAACGTCACCGTCACTTCACCGACTGGAAGATGAAACGTGTGAGTCTCCAGCCTCCAGCGTTCCACCAAAGCACTCAGTAGTGCAGAATGACCTCTCCTTTCGCCTACTCGCAAAACGTGTTGAAACCCAGTCAACGCCAATGTCGCTGTAGCTAGGGGTGGCAAACGGGCCTAAACTCGCCGGACTAACCCGCATAACCTGCCAAAAAAGGCGGGCCAGGCTGAAAAATCGGGACCGCCAAATAGCAAAAGCCCGCCTAACCTGCACCGCTTAAACCGCGGGTTTTGGCGGGCGGGACGGGCTTCCCCGCCGGGCTAAGGTTTTTTTTAGTGAGGGGGTATTTTTGCAATTTTTTTGCCAAAACCTAACTTCCCCAACCTAACTTACAAGAGTATGAAGATAAAAATTGAGTATTTTGAATTATGTTTATGTTATTTTAGAGACAATATTTATAATTATGTTTTAGATTATGTTTATTTTGCTTTGGAGAGAATATTTATACTTATATTTTGAATGAAAATTTGGTTTATAATTATATTTATTAGATATTTATAATTACAAAGAATTTAATGTTTGTGAATATAAAAAATATAATTTTTTATGCCATTAGAAATTATAAATTTATTAATATGGTTGTGAAATTATATATATTACTTAGTAGTTAATAGTAAAAATAAATAGAAGAGGAGCTTTGGCGGGCTTAGCCCGCCAGCCCGCCAGCTTACAGTTAGGCGGGGCGGGCTAGAATTCTAGGACCGCCTCACTAGGCGGGCCAACCCGCTAAAGGGCGGGCTTCTGGCGGAGCGGGCTTCCCTGCTTGCCACCTCTAGACACGTGTTAGAGTGGTCTTGGTTACAAAAGACAGGTCCTGTCAGAAGTTCAGGTAGTGCAGGTGTTGTGGGCCAGCTTGATATTGACTGAGGCAAGATTAGGTTAGCAGTAATTGTGATGTGGTGATAATTAAGTTATTGGATTTTTCGGTGTTGAATCCAATGGTTTTTGTTAAGGGGTGGGCTTATGTTGTTACTGATTGGAACATAATAAAAAAGGTTGGGGAGATAACAAAAAACAAATAAATGGATAAAGACTTTTGTTAAGGGGTGGGCTTATGTTGTTACTGATTGAAACATAATAAAAAAGGTTGGGGAGATAACAAAAAATAAATAAATGGATAAAGACTTGCGTTATTTGGGCCGAGTAATTATTTTTTGTAGCTGGATTATTTTTAAAAAATAAATATATTAGGATAGTGTTATAACTCTTCTTCTTGGGGTTAAAAAATTTAAGACGTAACGCAAAATTAATAACAACATAATATTAGTTATAATAATATTAATAACCTCAATACTATTAATTACAACACAAATAAATAAAATTCGAATAAATCTTTATATTTATTGTTACATATTAAAAAAAATATTTACAAATTGAGGATGATCCAAATACTCAATAATATGATCTTCTAGTTTAGTATAGTCACGCACCATTTTTTTCCCTATACCGTGTACTTGTTCTTCTTCAACAAGCTCTTTCACAGCTTCCTCACTCTTCCTCAACTATTTCTTCGGTAACTAGTTTTGCTTCAGTAACTTTGCTTCCCTCTCAATCTACGTTTCTCACTTATAAGGACCCAGTTGAACCCCCTCCGAGAACACGTGGCGCGCATGCAGTTAGGGAGCCTGCAAAACTCAACCTGCGTTTGGCTCTGGTTCACTGACAAACCCATCCTGCGTTTTGCGCAGTTCGAAGTTGGTCAAGCACTGCTCCTGTTGGCATGCAGGGCACGTTTCGCTTGCTGGTTCCCTTCCCTCACCAATCACAGCCTACGTTTTGCAGGGCCTGCATTTTTTAATTCCAACACCTGCAAAGATCTTCACAGGTCCACATTTGTGGACATCACACCATGCGTCCATTTATCTGTACTTCACCATTGTGTTATCCATTTAGAAATTATTTTCTGTCAATTTGATTTCTGAATTTATATACAGGTCTCAATTTAGTCTTTAAAATTTTAATTGCTTCTATTTAATCTTTAAATTTTATAAATGTGATTTACATTAGTTTCTGATAAGACTGTTAAAATAGGCTAAAATTATCGGGCCAGTCTGATTACCCGTTTAAACAGGCTAACTTTGCCTATAAAATTAAGTCCATTTAAATTTCGAGTTAAACAGGATGAATCCGATTAACCCGAAAAAAATGATGATCCAAAAATTCGACCAATCAACTTAAAAAATACGATTTTTTAAGATATTTGACTTAGAAATGATATTTTTGTCAAAAGATATTTTAAAAAATAAAATAAAATGGTGAACAAACTAATTCGTTTAACCCATTAGACTGCCCTTATTAACCAGTCTAAGCAGAAAATCATAGCCTATGAATAGAGTGAGTTGGACATAAACGGACGAGCTAGCTTGTTTGATAGCCCTAGTCTTCTGAGACAATTTTTCGACACACCAAATTAATGGCGCGCTAACATGAATAGTCAAATATCACATTAGATTTTGTAAGACGGCGTTATTGTTTTTGTTTTGGCTCTTAAATAGTCCAAAAATGACTCTTTATCGCTTGTTTAATTAGAAGAAAATATTTTAATAAACACCACTTACAATGCCTTTTTTGGATTAGTTAAGTGCCAAAACTAAATTGACATCATTTTGTAAGAATTCAATAATATTTAGCTGTTTACATTAATATTTTATTAATATTTGTGTGCTAAAAATTGTTCAAAAAACTAAAACAAATCACACTCACAAAATTTGAAAATTTAATAAAAATAATTAAAATTCTGAAAATTAAATTAAAATTTTCGTGTAACTTCACAAGCCAAACTGAATATTATATCAATTTATGAGTATTATATCAATTTGAATACGTCTTCCAACCAAGGACAGACTAGAAAATTTTAGTTACAGGGCAAAAACATGCTAACATAAATTTTATATATAAAAGTACCAAAAAACTA
>NC_029794.2:131223429-131223892 GCF_000816755.2 Arachis ipaensis
TATTGTATATTGTAATAATATAAATTCTTATTTTATGTTATAATTTTATTCGCAAACATAAATAGGCAGTTCTTTCCATTGCCTTGGAAGGAGTTTGAGAATAGTATTCAGCGGGACTGCCTTTCTTAAGTAGTTTCTTGTCTTTTTTTTCTTTCTTAGTTTTTGTTTATTTTCTTTTAAGTCACCAAAAAAAATAAATAGGCAGTTCTCTTATACAATATCGACATTAAACAAAACATGAGAAGGGTAAAAACCTTCCATACTTGTTCCTTGTTTTTTTTTTTTCGCTTAATAATTTTCATTAATGATTACTTAAATAATTCAATAGGCTATAGCCCACTGCAAACCTCCATATGATTATATTAATTAGGACGTCATCACACTAATTAAGTAGAGGTTAGATGACGGCATTGGCACTTAAACAATTATATAAAAAGACACTTTACTATACACATTAAAACGG
>NC_029794.2:131225892-131226259 GCF_000816755.2 Arachis ipaensis
TTAAAAAGGAATAAAAAGAATATAAATTTTTATTATAATTATTTTTATTATTTTATTATTATTTAAAATATGAGTCCTAATTTTTTCAATCTCTCTTTTATCTCATAAAAAAAATCTATAAACTTATACTATTACCTATAATTCACCTTATATAAATTTAGCAATATGCAACATAACACACAACACATACAATAGCATGTGAATTATGGTCAGTAAATCACTGCAGCAACAATAAAATAATTAACAATCGCACATATAATAACAATAACAATTAATTAATTAATTAACTACTTGATGATGATAGGATGTGCATTTGTGTTAGCCCAATGGTAAATTAATCGATCATATATAATATATTGATTATGTT
>NC_029794.2:131226291-131229515 GCF_000816755.2 Arachis ipaensis
TATTTAATTCAAATTCCAAAAAAAAATATTATTTAATACACAATTATATTATATATGTATTAAAATTAACTATTAAAATCAGTTATTATTATAAAATATATATTGAAATATAAAATATACATTAAAAATAAACTAAATAATACATATATAATACATTATAGTTAATTTTAGTAGCTAATTTTAATATATTGTTCCAGATCTGATTTCTGGGTTTTTTCTTAGAACGGTCACCGAATTCGACAATTTTTAAGATTGGACCATCTTCATAACCCAAAAACAGATCTATAACTTCCAATATCCTGATCTAACACCTCTTTTATCTTAGTTAGATAAGATGATGACGACCCAAACTAGCCTTACAATTTCTAACCAACGTTCGAATTCAAATACCTCCTTTATCTTAGTCAGATAAGATAAAATGAGATAACTATCACCAGCTATATCAAGGGAGCCAGATGCCCCTCAGATACGTCACTCATTCTACACACCTTATACCTCTCAGACGTCGGAGTATCTTTTCAGGTGCTAACTCCGCCGCTCCAATAACATTTTTTTTAATATATTTCAGGTTCTATGGCCAATTTGCATTCAAAATAATGAATGAACCACTATCTTTCTTATCCACAATAATATTATTTTAGTGGTTCAAAATCTTCAAGAAGTACGTGAACCATTATATTATGGTATACATGCAAGAAAATGCTGCCCTAATAAAATATGTAACTAATACAATAATAATAATGGCTGAGATGGTGGAGTATATATAGTGAAATAGTACATGGAGTTCTTTATCCAAACTTTTGTGTCTTGAATAATCAAGTTCTAATTTAAGACGGTGCACCACTTGACCCACCAAAAGTCAATAAAATTAGATACCCAAATTAAAATTAAGCGAAAAAGATATATATGGCTAACAAGATATGAGATTTTTTTTTTTTAGTTATATTTCATCAGCTAAGATTTGAATAATTCAATGTACCATTTATCATAAAAAAGATTGGTTGTGACCTTATTCTTTTTCCCCATAAACATATGTTGTATTTAAAGTTATTGACTCTTGGTTTGAGCAAGAATGAAAGGTGCCAATTACATTGGGACATTGCAATACCCCTATTCATGCATAGAAAATTAAAGAACATATTTTCATGCTATTGCAAAAGCATGTAATGCCACGGGAGATTCTTGCTAAAACATGTCGTATTCAAAAGCTTATAATAAAATAAAAGTCCTAAAGCCAAGTACAAGCATTCAATATCAAAGATTCTTGTGTCTTATTGATCTTCCTCCTGGCCTATTATACATTTTTATGAATTGTGAAAATAGGCTTTGTTTGATTTTGTATAGGCACAATGTGTGTCGTTTGAGGCTTGAGTATTTTTGGTAGAATCAAACAAAAGAAAAGGAATTCTTTTATTCTTCTCCTTCGAAAATATGTGTGTTCTGGTACTAGAAATTTGATTATCGCATATACAAACTGAAATTCGAACTCTAACACTCAAAATTTTGAAAATCGAACTAATAGAATAAGAAATTTGAGAATTTAAAGATTCAATTGAAGTTTAACAGAATTAAATTAAATATAATAAAATAATATATTTATGTATAGGATATGCGTATTAATAATTTAATATATATAATAGTAATATATAATTTTACAAATATATTAATGTTCTTAATTATTTAAAATTTTATAGTCATTTTTTATATATAGTTTTGATGTAGGACATAAATAAAAAAATTATAATTGATAATATTTTAATATATATAAGATAATTTATTGATATAGAATTATAGATTATGTTCCTATTATTTGAATCAACTCGTGAGTTTGAGCTAGTTTGTGAGCTTTTGTTGAGCCGATCTTAAGCTTACGAAATAGACTCGATTGTTAATGAGTCGAGTCGTAAGTCAAGCTTAATTTTCGTGAGTCAAACTTGAATTTGGTCTATCTCAACTCAATTCGACTCATTTCTAATTTTACTGCTGCCAATTTTTATCTTAAATCAGACTGATTTAATGATCAATTTCTAATTAACCTAATAATTTGGTCTAATTCTCAAATACTACTAACACTTAATTAAACAAATAAGTGAGACCAATCAAACTTGATTTTAAAACAATTATATTTTATTAGTCACGCGATAGTGAATTGATTGATTAAATGTGGGGGTGTATATTTGATGAAATCTCAACCTTTATTATTGTCATGCAAAATGCAGAAAAGAAATGTGGGTTTTGTCATAGGTAGTGGGGTGCACGCACGTGATTTCAAGTAAATTACTTACATATATGTATACCATCGATCCAACTTTTATATCATAGATTATTGAAAGTTGTCCCAAGCAAATAATAAAGAAGGAAAAAAAAAACAGAAAAAATAATAAAAATAACAGCTGAGGTGATGGAGATATGATTTCCAGTTGACAATAAATTGTGTTGTGTCTCAGATCTGGATAAGCTCCATTTCATACTATTTTGCATGATTTTTCTTAATTTTGTAACTTTGTGTTTTAGCTTAGCTTCTATTAAATATTGTTGGAATCCTGAATCCGACTTTTGTAACTTGAGTTATGATTCAATTAGTGCAATGCGACTAAGATTTGACATCATCAAGAATGTTTGTGGCAACAATTTTTACCACAAAATTTGACTTAATAAATCTTTAAGAATGGGATAATGTACGTGATCAATATGAAAGTTTTGAATATCAAGTTTTTCTTCCCAATAGTTTTAAGTTTCTTCGAATTCGATTATTGTGACTCTTTTTGGTATATTTTACTTTAATTATGTGTGTATTTTAACACAAAATTCAAACAAAAACATGTTTCACACCAATTGAATGACACAATAGAAAATTAAGTAAGATCACATGAAATGTGAATAAATTTGACTTAAAATCTAAGTAAATATATTCAATTATTACTCAATAATTTACATTCTATCGATTATTAAGAGTTAAGATCGTCGATATACCAAAGCTAATTGTAGTAGTGTTATAGCCGAATCGAAGTAGGTAATTCGAAATTGATTTCACTCTTTTATTAGGGAGAGGGTCAACTACAAGCAGCTCTAAGACTTTGTTTATAAGGAGAGGATATAGAGATATGAATAAAGAGATATAAAATTATGTTTGTCATTTGAGACATAGTAAAAATATTGTATTGAGATATTAAATTAGTATATTTTGTATTTTTTTGTTTATAAAAATACAGAAATATTAGGTA
>NC_029794.2:131229726-131235578 GCF_000816755.2 Arachis ipaensis
TATCTATACTTTGTGTCTTATTCTCAATATTTTTTTTTTTCGATATCAGGAATTACCTACTACTAGTTTTAAAAAATTCAAGTTGTGTGTGTAGATTGCTAATAATCATACTATCCCAAAAAATATATGATGAATATTAGTAAAGTAGTTGAGGTACTTACCAATGCTCTTACTAATTCCGTTACTTAGCTTTTGTTATAACATAATATTATTGTATATAAATACCAAGTTTCTACATTTCAATGAATACATCTCTTTTCTTGTTTTTCTCGGTTTTGAACTTTCACCTAGATCTATCACTTTTCTATTTTATGAGTGTTTTGTTCTTATGAATTAAGCCTCTCTTGCCTATATGAGAATTCGCACTTAGCCTTATTATTGATGATATTACTCTTGAGTGGCAGTCATATCATTAATAGTTACTAGAGATAACATTTTTGTTGGGAAAATTCAACAAATATTCAAACAAAAATTTATTTAACAACGAAAGTATTAGAAATAATTTTTTTTACAATTTGTGCGATTAAAAAGGTAATACTAAAGATATTCAAAGTAGCAAATATAATAACAGAAATTAAATAACTAGATATTAAAATTTTAACGTGGGAAAACTCCTAAAAGAGGGACAAAAAAATCCACGAAACCTGGTCCAGTAAAATCTTCCACTATCAGAATAATTGGTACGCAAACAGTCTTCCTAGTGACATTAGGGAATCTCAACAATCAACAAAATACATCATCAAAACTGATGGAATCAACATAAATACTCCACAAAGTGGGTATCTTAAATCAGACAAAAGAGAAGGCAATATAACTAGCAAGTTATATTCTAATGTTCATCTTTACACCAGGAATAACATACTAAAATTTCATAAGAAATTGAGCGAATTTCCCAGGTCAACGTGATCAAAATAGCAATGCTCTTTTCCCCCAATTTTCTTATTCTCTTCGACGCCGAAAACCCCTTCTCTCCCCTTACTGTTTCTTTTTTCTTTTTCAAAGAAGAGAGCCTTGCTTTCGTTGTCTCTCTCATGACTTTATGCCACTTCTTTTTTATTTTATTTATTTATTTTATTTGTTTTTAACTGTGAGTCCTATTTAGTTGGGGACTCACCAACAAATCTCACCTTTACCAACTCAAGTGGGGATAGGCTGCTCCACCAAGTTCGCCTTCTCTTTGCAGGAATCAAACTTCACTGCAGGTAAACTCTTAGTCATCATATCTGAACCATTATCATCAGTATGGATCTTTTCAAGTGCATATGACTTCATCTCAAGTGCTTGACGTATCCAATGATACCTCACCTCTATGTGCTTCGATCTGGAATGAAACGTCGGATTCTTGCTGAGATGGATAGCACTCTGACTGTCACAAAATAACACAAACTTCTCTTGATTGATGCCTAACTCTTGTAGAAACTTCTTCATCCACAAGAGTTCCTTAAAAGCTTCAACAACAACAATGTATTTTGCCTCTGTAGTAGACAAAGCAACACATTTCTGAAGTTGAGATTGCAACGACACAGCTCCCCTGCAAAAGTCATCATATAACCAGAAGTAGACTTTCTTGAATCAAGATCCCCAGCCATATCTGCATCTGTGTAACCATCCAACACAGGTTGGCCACTCCCAAAGCATAAACAAACTCTGGAAGTACTATTAAGGCATCTGAGAATCCACTTCACTGCTTGCCAGTGTTCCCCGCCAGGATTAGAGAGAAACCGACTAACAACTCCAACGGCATGAGCAATATCCGGCCTGGTGCAAACCATAGCATACATTAAACTGCCAACTGCAGATGCATATGGAATCTTCTTCATTTCTGCTTTCTCTTTCTCACTTGTAGGACATTACTGCGAACTTAATTTGAAATTACTAGCAAGTGGAGTACTAACAGGTTTGGAATTACTCATGCTAAACCCCTCTAAAACCTTCTCAATATACTTCTGCTGCGACAACCACAGTTTTCCATTCTTCCTGTCACGAGTGATACTCATGCCAAGGATTTTCTTTGCAGGACCCAAATCCTTCATAGCAAAGGATCTGTTCAAGTCTTTCTTAAGACTTTCAATCTTCTTAGTGTCATGACCAACAATCAATATGTCATCAACATAAAGCAAGAGAATAATAAAATCACCATCAGAGAATTTTTTAACATATACACAATGATCAGAAGAAGTCTTACTATACACATGACCTTCCATGAAGGAATCAAACTTCATGTACCACTGCCTTGGCACTTGCTTCATCCCATATAAGCTCTTCTTCAACTTGCATACAAGGTGCTCATTTCCTTTAACCTCGAAACCCTCTGGTTGCTCCGTATAAATTTCTTTATATATGTTATCATGAAGAAATGCAGTCTTCACATCAAGCTGCTCAACCTCTAAATTCAAGTTAAACGCCAATCCAAGCACAACTCGAATAGAGGACATCTTCACAACTGGAGAGAAAATCTCATCAAAATCAATACCTTTCTTTTACTCAAAGCCTTTCACAACCAATCGAGTTTTGTACCTTGGCCGTGAGACATTTTCATCCGCTTTCAATTTGAACACCCATTTATTCTTGAATGCTCTCTTACCCTTCGACAACTTCACCAATTCAAAAGTATGATTCTCATGCAAGGATTTCATTTCTTCTTTCATGGCCTTCAACCAATCTTCCTTATGCTCATCAGACATAACTTTCTGGTAGCTCTCTGACTTCTCAGTCTCAGTGTTCATCACATACTCATGAGGAGAGTATTTCTGAGAAGGATGACGCTCTCTAGTAGAACTTCTTAATTCAGGCTCAACTGGTGGTTCAGGTAGGGCTTCAACATCTAGTGGAACTTCTACATCTGGCACCTCAAGTTCAGGTGTAGGTTCATCATGCAAATCATCACCGTCATTATCAGCTTGTACATCTTCCCCATCAATAGGAGGTCTAGTGGAAGGACCAGGTTCATCATTAGCAGAATGTCTAACAGTTATTGGCTTATCTGTCTTCTCAATATCTTCAATAGTTTGGTCTTCAAGAAAAAATCACATCTCGGCTTCTAATTATTTTCTTAGTCACCGGATCCCATAATCTGTAACCAAAGTCTTCGTAACCATAACCCATGAAGATACACTACTTTGACTTTCCATCAAGTTTAGACTTTTCATTTCTTGCAATGTGAACGAAAGTCCTGCAGCCGAACACTCACAAGTGACTATAGGAAACATCTTTCCCTCTCCAAACTTTCTTTGGAACATCACCATTAAGTGGAATTGAAGGAGAAAGGTTGATCAGATCTACTGCAGTCCTCATCGCTTCACCCCAAAAGGATTTAAGCAACTTTGCATGAGAGAGCATACACCTAACTCTATCATTGATAGTGCGATTCATTCTCTCTGCAACTCCATTATGTTGAGGAGTCTTAGGAACCATCTTCTCAAGATTGATCCCATGCCCTTTACAATACTCTTCAAACGGACCCCTGTATTCACCATCATTATCTGCTCGAACACATTTTAATTTTTTTTCTGTTTCTCTTTCAACACTTGCATGAAAGAGTTTAAAGATACCGAGCACCTGATCTTTAGATTTTAAAACAAAAATCCACACTTTTTGAGAATAATCATCAATAAAAGTAACAAAATATGATGCACTATCTAGTGTCTTAGCATCCATAATGCAAACATCAATGTGAACTAAATCTAGAACATGTGATCTCCTATGAGGTCCAGAACTATAAAATGATACTCTAGCATGCTTTCCAATAAAACAATGAGTACAAGTATTTAAAGTTGTACCTTTCACGGAAAGTGAGTGCTTCTTGACTAAGATGCTTAGTCCTTTTTTGCTCAGGTGACCAAGACGTATATGCTACAAATTTGAAGAGGAATCATGAGCTACATTCACCTCTTCTTTGCATAACTTTGCTTGCAATCGGTAGAGAGTAGTGAGATTGTTGTCTTCTCTAGCAACAATGAGAGCCCCTTTAGTAATCTTGCATTTTTCACTACCAAAGGAAGTGCAATTCCCCTCTTGATCCAATGCCTTCACTGAAATAAGATTGAACCGCATATATAGCGCATGCCTAACATTCTTCAACTGCAACTTGCATCCCATGTTGGTTTCAAGCCACATATCACCCATACCAATGCTATCACACACTCTTTTGTCTCCCAATTTGATCTTGTCAAAATTTTTAGCAGTATAGGAAGTGAAAAATTCACGCCTCGGAGTGACATGACATGAGGCACCAGAGTCCATAAGGGGAATTCTTTCCTCGTTTGAACCTCGCCCTTAACTTGAAGGCTATGCCATCCTAAGGTGCTGCTAGATGGAAGGATCTTATCAACGTCCATGAATAATAAATCATAGCATAGATCAAATTGCAAATCCAAGTGGAATCATCACAGACAAGATTCACATAATTTTCATCATATGTGATAAGAACATCTTCATAAATAATAGTAGCAGTTTCTATCATTATCTTTACCTTTGTCTTTGTTTCTTCTCCTTAATTGTTCTCTTTTCAAGAACCTACAATACCTCTTAATATGCCTCGGCTTGCCGCAATGGTGATAAATGAACTCCTTTTTTGGCTTGTACTTTCCTCTTAACTTGTTTCGACTCTCTGACTTGTCAGAAGTGTGAGGTTTTCTACTTTGACTTCTCCCCCATGACTCTGAAACAAGTGCTTCTGACTGGGAGGAGGCATTAGTCAAACCTCGCTCTCTTCTTCTGACTTCTTCATTCAACATACTCTCTTTAACCATTGCCAACGTCAACTTTCCATTTGGAGCTGAGTTAGTCAGTGTCACAACCAAAACTTCCTAACTATCAGACAAAGATCTCAACAATAACAAGGCTTGTAACTCATCATTCAAAGTGATTTCATTATTTGTCAGTTGGTTCACCGTCTCCTGAAAAATGCTCATGTGCTCCGGCATTGATTTACCTTCAATATATTTCATATTGACAAGCTTCCTAATCAAGAATGCTTTGTTTTGCACATTCTTCTTCTCATATAACTCCTTCAATTTGTTCCACATCTTCTCGGCATCTTCTTCCATTTAGCATCGGATTTAGTACTTTTGGATTTATCCCCCTCCACAGGATCATACAAGTCCTTGCTATACAACATATCTTCCATGAGGGTCTTCCAAATTGAATAATTTTGGGAATTCAATTTGACCATCTTTGACCCATGAGTATTTTTCTCCATTTAATCAATACAGAGATAAACAACCAGAGCTCTAGATACCACTTTGTTAGAAAAATTCAACAAAGGTTCAAACAAGAACCTCTTTAACAGCGGAAGCACCAGAAATAATTTTTCCCAGATACTTCAAGCAGCAAATATAATGACAGAAATTAAATAATCAGACACTAGAATTTTAACGTGAAAAAACTCAGAGGGACAAAAAATCCACGGGACCTAGTCGAGTAAAATCTTCCACTATCAGAATAATGGGTACACAAACAGTCTTCCTAGTGACACTAGGACATTTCAACAATCAACAAAGTACATCATCAAAACTGATGGAATCAATATAAACCCTCCACAAAGTGGGTATTTCAAATAAAACAAAAAAAAAGGCAATACAACTAGCAAGTTATATCCTAATGTTCATCTTTATACTAGAAATAACATACTAAAATTTCATAAGAAATGAAACGAATTTATCAGATCAACATGCTCAAAATAGCAATGTTTTTTTCCCCAATTTTCTTCTTTTTTTCGACGCAAAAACCCTTTCTCTCCCCTTACTATTTCTTTTCTTTTTCAAAGAAGAGAGCCTCTCTCCCTCGTGGCTTTATGCCACTTCTTTATTTATTTTATTTATTTATTTTTATTTGTTTTTAACTGTAGGTCC
>NC_029794.2:131235714-131243939 GCF_000816755.2 Arachis ipaensis
AAGTTTTGTGAATCTTTTAGTTTAATTTTTTGCTTAATATAGTTTATGATTCATTGATTAAGAATTTATATTCAACATATAATCAGCATAGAGAAAAATAAGAAAATCACCCAATTGAGATTTTTTTTTCTTTTCTTAAAGAAAAAATTGAAATTAGAATTTATGTTGTACTTACTAAAAAAAAGTTAGTCGTATGAGCTATTTGATATCTTTTTTTTTTTGATTTTTTATGATATTTTTTATTCTAACAAGTCAAGTACTAATTAACCGTAGATCTGAACTCTATTTAATTGTTCTTAATTAGATGAATTAAGTAAAAAGCATTACATGGTCGTGAACAAGCATGTACGTCCACATATGTATCATTTCAAAGTTCAGTTGGGAAATTGTCACATACTATATATTAATATTATTGGAAGACATTATTATTGATTAATTTCAATTCTAATTTGACGGAACTAGTAACAACTCTATATATATGCGATGCGTAAAAGGTAGGTAAAATAATTATGTATATGTATAATAGATTAATAGTAGAGGCATTTGTTATTCCTTTTCTAATAAGTTCGTTCATTCATCAACCAATCTAATTATTAATGGCAGACATATAGTTGGATAGAAATTTCATATCATGATGATATACATGGTGTTGTTGCTGCAAATTAAATGTCTTGGTTCATAAGTCACCAAAAAAAAAAGTCTTGGTTCATAAAATATGGGTTGCTAATAATCAGGAGTGGAGTTTTATTTTGATTGGCAATAATGATTCTATTGATGAATATATATGATTTGCCACTTTTCAGGAGTAAATCACTCATCAATTAGCCGGGATATGTTTTTTTTCCTCTTCTGTTTAACTAGTTTAATTTGTTTATATTTTTATTGTTAGGTTTATGATTATACTAAATTATTATGTTTGGTAACAGAATAAAATTTTAAAGTAGTCTTTGAAATTAGTTACCGCTTGCAACAAAAATATCCTTAAGATTGCAATTGGACCATAAATAAAAATTTTTAAAATTAAAAAAATTACATCACATTAATTCACATTCTCTTTTCGTCAAATTACTTGTCACATCATGAGTAATTTAACATATATTATTCTACATTAGACTAGACGAAACAATATTACTTTAATTTTGATGCTAAATATTCAAAGAAATATTGTTATTCAACTTCAATAAACCACAAAACATTTTATTCCCCACAAAAAAAAAATATGACCATTAAAACAGCATCATTTCGCCTAATTTAGCATAGAAGGAATAATATATCAGGTCATTTACAGTATGACAAATAACTAGACAAAAAAAAATCGAAACAAATGTGACATAACTTTTTTATGTTAAAGATGTTTATAGTATAATTAAAATTTATTTTAGAGCTTAACTCTATTATAATATCAACAAAAATAATTATTTTTATTTTAGGCTCACCTCGCCTAAATAATTATAAAGAAAAGCCTATGATATATGATCAAAAGCATAACTACAATATCATCTATTTTATGAAAATAATAGGTTGAGTTGAACGCGGGTGCACTACTTATCAACTATGTAATAAGAAACAACTAGGTTAACAAAGTAACCTTGGTTTATAGGTTTAGCATAGATGAGAAAAGAAATCAAGCAAGCAAAAGATAATGTGTATGAGTAGCATATGACATATCAATAAACATATATCACAAATTTACATACAACAAGGTCTAATTCTTTCAATTGTATGTGACAACTATCAGAACGTTACCTTTCATAGTAGTGATTTCCACAGATTTGACGAGGTGACAGGCACGCACCCTTTCATGAATATGGGAAATTAAGAGTAAAATTTCATTCCGACTCTTAATTATTTCGTAAGTTCTTATTTAGTTTCTTATTAATTAAAAAGAGATATTACGTTTTTTAATCACTGTTTTCGTCAAATTTTTTGTTTTTTCTGTTAATATTTCCGTTTATATATAGTTAACAAATATTATTTACGTATATCGTTAACTTAGGTTTTATTTGGTTGGTGTCCTTTGAACACAAAGACACAAACATAAATATACAAACAGGCACATTGATATACACAAATTTGTGTGACATGTTTAATGATAATACATAAGACATAATTATTGAATTTAAATGTCTATTTTATTCCAAGTATAACCACCATCATCGCCACTATCATTATCATGATTTCTCCCGCCATTAGTAATTTTTCAACTTTTAATCAAAATCAATATCACCAATAAAATTTAATTCAACCTTCAGTCAAAAATTATATCACCAATAAAAATTTAATTATCAGTTTCACAGTTCAAATAAAAAATTGAAACAATAAAAGAGTTCATCAATTATTTTAAAAAAAATAAAAAATCTGAAAAATGACAGAAGCAAATAAGAAGTAGGTGAGAGGGATGTGGTAAGGGTTGAAAAAAATAACAGAAACAAAAAAGAAAGTGATAGAAAAGGAGTTAACGTATATCTAACAAAAAAGGGAGTTGATGTAGATTTGGACAAAATTGCAGAAGGAGAAAGGGGACAATAAAGGAGAAGAGGCGAGGCAACATTATACCAGCGACACTAGCGGAATGGCGGCAGTGATTCAAAGAGCAAAAGCGCAGAACAATAAAAACAAGTGCAGAGTAGTCAAATGAAAAAAAAAAAAAAGACACTAACAAGCAAACAAAAAGGCATAAGCAACTCAGAAAAAAAGGAGAAGACGAAGAGATGACGGTGTAATGACGGTAATGCAGTGACAATGATGGTGGCATATGAAGCAGTGATAGAAGAAGAGAGAGGAGAAGATGAAGGGAGGAAGGAGGAGGAAAGATGAAGAAGGAAGATTTGAGAAGAGTAAGAGATTAGGTTATAAAGGGTAAAAATGAAAATAAAAAAGATAGTAAGGGTAAAAATATAAAAAAAATCTATATCTATGTCTAAGATTAGTGTCTCAGTTAAGAGGAGAGATATCAAATACATGTATTTTATGTATACTTGTGTATTACTGTAACATCCCAACTTTTTGAATCAAGTCATTTATTTAATAACTAATTAATTAATTAAAATGGTAATGATTTAAGATTTGAATTTAAAATTTAAACACATGAAAGCACTAGTGGTAGTAAATCTCTAACCGACAATAAACGACCTTTTAAAATATAGCCATAATTAATTCTATATTTATTATATTTGAATGATATTTAGTTATATGAAAAGATAAGAATACTAGCTCTATCCCTTAAGTTTAGTATAAAATCAAATTTAAATTAAATTAGGTAGATAAATCGGTTACAAGTTTAGAGTAGAAAATCGCGCTCTTATCAGCCAGCCTGACATATTAACAGTATTTCAAGAATATCTCAAGCTGTGGTTATCCGATTGACTTCGTTTAAGATTCGTTTTAAAGCTAATTCAATTCTCTATAAATTTGTCTCTAATAGCTGATTCCAAATTCCAAACGTAGAAAAAGTTATAGGGCTCACAAAGTGACGATCCAGATTGAAGATTTCACCTAAATGTCTCCTAACATAATCTGCACATACCTGAGAGCTATTTGATCCTTCCCTTCTCATTCTATTCCCTTTTTCTATAAAAAATATTCTAGTATACACAAAGTCTATCCATGAAATAAGTCTCTCTTCACTAACAAACTGCATCTATTTACATCGGAATACCTAGCGGAACTTCACTCGAGGTAGGGGGTTTTGTGATAATTTTTATGTCATATCTTAAATGTTTTTGAACATATATGTTAGCATTGCACGTCATGATATAATGTTTCTTTTCTCCATACCCATTATGTATTATAATAACAATCTTATGTGCATTAAAAAACTGACGGAATGATCCTTCGGTAAGGGAAGGTGGCCCCCAAAGACAAGATAATCGAGATGATCCTTCGGTAAGGGAAGGTGATCGGCAAACCTTTGGGATAAGAACCTTCGGTAAGGGAAGGGGACTATCCCATCAATTTTATATAATAATATATCTTTTTTGATATGACTCCCTTCTTGTGTATGTTTAAATAACCTTGATTGTAAATTGAACTGAGGGAATGATCCTTCGGTAAGGGAAGGTGACCCCCAAAGACAAGATATCGATATGATCCTTCGGTAAGGGAAGGTGATCGATCGAGATGATCCTTCGGTAAGGGAAGGTGATCGCCAAAACGTTTGGGATAAGAACCTTCGGTAAGAGAAGGGGACTCCCACTTTTTATACCGGTTTGAGCTCAATACCTTCCATAAAAGCTACGAGAAAAAGTAATGAAAAGTGCAATGAAAAGTGTGATCATGATTGTTCTTCTTTTATCTTTTTTTATGATTATGTTTATTATTGCATTCAAAGATCCTTCTTTTATCCAAAGTTCCTTTTTTATTTGATGGATGATATTGTTTAAGATCTTTATTTTTATTTAGATCTATTCTACTTGACTTATTTATGCCAATGTTAGTATTTTTCTCTTATTTGTTATTTATTTTGTCTTGCTTTGTGGCCTATGAGAACATTAAACTAAGGTTTATGAGTTTAGATACATTTAAATGTTTTAACGCTATAGGCATTTTGTATGCATCACACATGTCATAGCATAAGTAAATGAGAAGCATCTAAAAGTCACACCACTCCGACTAACAAGGGCTTTTGAAAATAATAATTGAACAACATTGCATCATCACTGTTTTTATTTTAAAACTCGGAGTGGCTGGGGATGGATACGATGACACCATATAGATAAAAACTACTGAGAAACTTTTGTTTCTCACCCCTCTCTCCGTACCATCTTCAGGAACGATGTAGTACGAAGCAATACAGTTGAGGTGAAAAGACAGGTGCACTAGTGGGAGCAAGCCATCGAGGACGTAGATACAAAACATTAAATGTTTACCTTAAAAAGGAAGAATATGCGATTGTTTTAGCTATAGTTAAACAAATTAAGAGAATTAGGATTTCCTATGTGTCTTGTTTTATTCTTATTGACTTATTGCAATTGTAACTATTATGTTTCCCTTTTTATTTGGTATGAGTAAAACTTGTCATTGTTGTGCCTTCATAGTTTAGCACACCGGTTTTTCATGTTAGTATTTTCAAATCCACTTATATTTTTCAACTAGTAAATATTCTAATAAAAACTAGTTATTCAATATTTTTATCTATAAATTATTTTATATAAATATTTCACATTTGTTTTAAAAGAAAAATTTCGCAAGGTTTTGAATATCAGCTACTAAGTATAACCCAAATAAAGCTTAACTCAGTTTAAAAGCATTAGGGTGTTACAATTACCATGTCTATAAAAATTTGTATCTCGTCAAACAAACGGTGGACGTGTGACACCATGACCATAAAAGGGATAAATCGTCCCTTGATGACTCAACAAAACGCTGTATTTTGGAGAGATCAAGAACACTTTACTTTTTCTTTTTTTCGTTCAACTTCATTGTTTCATTTTTGCTTCTCGCAGAAAAAACTAGACATCTCAGGACCTCGATCAAACCTATCATTATCTAGCAGAAAATCATCCAAATCATTTGAGCCAAAGGCCACAAAGGAGTTTATAAGCAATGGATTATTGTTCCGTACTTTCAATTTCTTGTGATATTACACACTCTTTGCTATAAAAGACTCATTCCTATTGCCATTACTGATGTCGCTTTCATAGTTATACATTGATTCCTCACCCTCTGAATGCTCAAAATTGGACAACCCTCCCTCCTCAACCCTCTCATTCTCTCTTTTCTCCTTGTCTTCCAACCTCAATTGCACACCAAAATTATCGAATTGATCCAATCCCCCACCCTCACCACACAATCCACCCTCCAATTTTACATCACTATTACTTATCATACGCATTGAATCTTCTCCCTCCAAATTCGATAACCCATCACCCTCTACTCTTTCCACATCATCCAATTGATCCGTTCCACTTTCTGATTTTGCATCACCGTACCATCACCAACGCCACACTTCTCACTATCCTCAACCATAGCGTTACCATTATTATCGTAATTCTCAATCCTATCATTACTAAATTCTAATAAGTAGCACAATCATAGCAAGATCATCACTGCAATCTCTATAATATTCCAATCCGCTAGAATCGTATCGGAGGTTTCGCGTTCAATCACCGTCGTGATTCGTCTCCACCCTACCTCTTCTATCGAGTGTGAAATTATCTAAACCGTTAGCAAAATTAGCATCGGAGAAATCATTGAAGCTGGGCAAAATGCAGCGTTTTTGTTGAGTGATCAGGGGACGATTTGTTCTTTAAATAATTGCTTGACACGTGTTGAGTTAACGGTACACGTAAACAACATCCGTTAGGCTGCGTTTGTTTATAGAGACAGGACACTGAGACATGGACACTGAGACACAAAATCATGTTTGACAGAGGAAACATGGGCAGAGACAGTGTGTCCAAAGACACTGAATTAGTGTATTTTGTGTCCATCCTGACAAGAAGGACACGGGGACACTAACAAGGGACACAACTTATTTTTCATTCTTTTTTCATTATTTTTGTTAATTTTTCATAATTATATTTTTTTATTATTATATTTTTCATCTCAAATTTTTTGAATAAAAAAATAAGAATAAATTAGATTTCATAATTTGATCTAGTTTATCACCAAACAGAATACAAGAATACAAAATTTTGTGTCTCTATTCATTAGTGTCTTGTCCTGTCCTGTTCTCAGAAACAAACACAACCTTAATTATAGACAGAGACATTAATAGAAGGCACAAAAAACCTGACGAAAATAGTGGTTAGAAGCCGCAATGTCATTTTCCAATTAATAAGGGGTAAAATGAGAATTTACAAAATAATTAAGGATTGGGATGGAATTTTACTTGAAAATTAAAGAGAACAAAATTAAATAAAGAGAGACTATAAAACAAAACAAAAACCAAAATTTGACTGGTACAAAAACTAAATCATTGAGGCCACCCCATCTAACAAAATAAGTTTTCCACGATATTTTTTGACCACCAGACTAAAGACTAATTGATTTGCTACGTATTTTAGTTTTATTTAACAATTGTTACTAGTTAGCGAATTATTGCATACATAATTCATGTAAATATTATTGATAAATATATAAGAATAAAGATTTTAAATTGCGAATCACATCCTTTTATATACTTTTTTTTTTTTTCTAAAGTTAGGAGTGAAATTTGAATTCAAAATTTTTAGATGAAAATAAACAGACTATATCATTTAAATTATAGCTTATTAGCATCATTTTATATACCTTACAGTTGTATTGTAATAATTATTCATGTAACTATATTATAATTATGGGTAATACTAGAAAGTGAGTAAAATTTATTATTTTTAGTCAATAATTTAATTAATATTGTTTAAAATATTAGTTAAAAATAGGGATAAGTATTGTTTTGGTCCCTAACGTTGGGTGTCAGAATCGAAACCGTCCCCATCGTAATTGTCGATTTAAAATCATCCTTAATGTTTTTTTCGTATTAAAATCGTTCTTTTAATTTTTTCCAAACAAAAATACCCTCACCACTACCATCACCACTACCAGCACCTTTACCTCCAACACCGACACCACAAAAAATAACATCATCAATGAAATGAACACAAATTCAACAAATCAAGGAATCAGAAATTCAACAAATCAACACAAATTCAACAAATTCAATAACTAAATCAAAGAAAGATAAAAATAAAATAAAAAAACAACAAATCAAAATCGGAAGCAGAAGCGGTCACAGAAGCAGAAACAGTCACAGAAACAAAAGCAAAAACTCAAGCAAAAGCAGATGCAGAAGAAGAAGAAGCAGATGCAGAAGCGAAGCAGAAGAAGAAGCAGATGCAGAACCACCGGCGCTTGGCCACCCATCACCAGCGGCGGCGACGGAGCATGCGAGGATCGGTGACGCACTCCACCCTCGGATCCCTCTCTCTCCTCGGCCACCCATCACCCACGGACCAGCGACGGAGCGTGCGCGGACTAGCTCAGCCTCGGATCCCTCTCTCTCTCCTTCGCGCGCCGCCCTTCTCGCGTCGAGATCCTCTTCCCGGTGACGCACTCCACGGCAGCAGAAGCATGCATGAACGGCCCTCCCCCTACCGGCGCTCCCTCTCTCTTTCCCCTCTTTTCTTCTCCCCCGTTGCAGCCCCTCTCCTTTCTTCTTTCTTTCGGCGACGGCGACGGCAGCTCCAAGCTTCGCCGGCGCCGTCCCCTCTCCCCCCTTCCCCTTCCCCCTCTCCCTCCCCTTC
>NC_029794.2:131244019-131244793 GCF_000816755.2 Arachis ipaensis
GGGGTATTTTAAGAATAAAATTAAAAATCTTATTAAAAATGACGATTTTAATACGAAAAAAACATTAAGAATGATTTTAAATCGATAATTACGATGGGACGGTTTCGATTCTGATCCCCAACGTTAGGGACCAAAACAATACTTATCCCTTAAAAATATATTATTATGTTGATGAATTAAAAATATTAAACTGTTAACTAAAAATACTAACTAATATAAAATAAAATTATTGACTCTTGAGTCCTTCTCTAATTAATGTAACCCCACAAATTAAACTAAACCGCATTATTCGATATGTAATGGTCCGCATAATATGATATCAAGACTACATACAATAGAATTTTTTCTTTTAATAACTATAGAAAGTTAATTTTTAATTAATTAATATTAATTAATTTTTTATTATAAAATTATTCTTGATTTTTTTGAAAATTTAAAATTTAATATTTAAGATTTTAAAAAATAACTGATAATTAATTAGAAAAATTAGCTCCCTAATTGATTTCTTTTCAATAAGTAAAATATCAAGCTCAAAATAAAAAAGAATATGATACAGAGTTTAAATAAGACCAAAGCATATGTACAGTCATTTAATAACTCAATACATAGACAATAGACAATCACATATGCAATATAAATTCAAAGTAATTTGCAATTAATCATATAAAATAATAATTTACATCATAAAAAAATCAATGCTCAAAATTGCAATAATTGCAATCACACAGTTGTATCTCAGTGTAATCATAATTAAATAATCAAACTTTTTTTTTT
>NC_029794.2:131244812-131246779 GCF_000816755.2 Arachis ipaensis
TTTTTTTTTTTATCATTATCATTACTATCATCATCATTATCATTATCTCCTTATTCTTTTTAGTTTAATATCACATAATTAGTTTAACGATAATAAAAGAGACACAAAAATTTGTTATTAATAACACAAAAAATCCATTAAAAATGACACCAACATTTTTATAAATGACATAAAAAAATTTTAAATAAATGATCCAAATAAAATCTTAACTCACTCAACCAGCAGAATACATTTAAACGCATTTTGGAATAAAAAAAATACAATAATTTATTACAAACGACACAGAAATAACTAAACCTCTTATATATGAGTTCAATACCACCCAATTAGTTCAATGATAAAAAAAATTTTCTTGTATCATGGTTAAAAAATTTCAATATTAAAATAAAAAAATTTATGTATCACAGTTAAAAAATTTTTATTTTGTTTTTCTAATAAATTCTACACAATTTAAAACATTTCTCTTCCTTTTCTTCTTCATCATCATTTTTTTTCTTTTGCTTCTTGTTTCACATTTTTATAATTCTTTTTGTTTTACTCCGTTAAAAAGAATGTGTCACAGTTAAAAAATTTTAATGTCAAAATTAAGAAATAAACTTTCTTTGTATGTTATGGTTAAAATGTTTTGGTGCTATTTCTTCTTTTACTTCTTATTTCACATTCTCATAATTCTTCTTAATTTCACCCTCTTAACAAGAACTGTGTCACGGTAAAAAATTTTCGTGTGTCAAAATTAAAAAAATTTTTGTGTTACGGATAAAAAATTTCGGTACTATTTCTAATAAATTTTGCACACTTTAAAACTCTCCTACTAAATTCTTCTGATTCTTTTTTATAATTTTTCTTATTTCACTATCCTAATAAGAATCTGTCTCACAGTTAAAAAATTTCGGCGTCAAAAATAAAAAATTTTCTGTGTTATGGTTAAAAAATTTTCGGTGCTACTTTTTTGGATAAATTCTGCATAATTCAAAATTATTATTCTTCTTTGTTTCACCTATTCATAATTTTTCTTGTTTCACTCTCTTAACAGGAATAAAAATAAGAAAAGAAGAAGAAAAATTAAACAAAGAAAAAAAATACTGCAATAACAAACCATGAAGAGGAGGAGGAAGGGAAGAAATAAAAAAATAAAATAACAACAACAATAACAAAAGAACGACGCGAGAAGAAAATACATAAAGAAAAAAAAGTGTATTATTCACGCACGTTGCGTGAATGATTTTTGTTAGATTTAAATCAATTTAATTAAACTTAATTGACAAAAACGTTTGGATATGTAGTGAAACCATAATTTAAAACCATGAGAAGAATATTAACTTGACCAAAACAATTTAGGTTAGAAGTTAATGACACATAACTTGTTCTTTCTTGCATGTAAAATAAAGTGGAGTGGTTCATGTTAGCTGATAAAGGAAGGCTTACAAATATTCCAATGTTTTAAGTAAAAAGTGAAATTGAGTAGTTTATATATAAGATCTAGATAATGTCCCTATTTTAATAAGTTGAAATTTTTTACAGTTTTCTATATATAAACACTCTCACCTAATATGTCTATATTCATATATTCATCCATGTTTGCTAATAAATTAAATCTCAAATGAGGTAATTCATAGAACAATATTATAATATTTTTAATCAAATGAAAAAGTCAATTTGCTGAGGCTGTCCACTTTGTCTTAGTGGCTCATGTAGCATTTTGATTTGACAAAACTAATGTGTATAGTATGTACATGTATATATTGTAGAGTACTATATAGTACAAATTAATTGGTCAATAATGAGAGACATATACTAATGGTCAAAGTCTCCTCCTATATAATATAAAGAAGGATATTAATCTATGTGCCTATTTCTAGAGTTTAAATTTAATACTATTTGTTAATAAAATATTTATTATTTTAACTATTTTTATATTTTGTTGTTAACTTGTTATACATATTTAATTAATAAAAAAATATATTAAT
>NC_029794.2:131247594-131252326 GCF_000816755.2 Arachis ipaensis
ATGATTGATGCAAGTTTCCACAGGATAAAAAAAAATAAAGAGAAAGTGAGAGATAAAGTAAAGAACAATAGAAAGACAAGAAAAGAAAAGAGTCCAACACTGTCTAATGACATTGTTGACCATTCAGTCCAACTCACATACGGAAATTGAAGTGAAGGTAGAAAGCATTTTCTTCTTCTCTAACCAAGGATTTTGATTCTCATTTAATTTCTTGTGAATGAATTTTTAGATTTTTGGTTTAGTGGACGATGCAATAGAAAGTACCATTATTATTATTATTATCATTATTATTATTATTATTATTTTCCACCATATGTTGTGTTCACTCTCCACTCTTTTATGAGTGGTTAAGATCAATTCCCACTCCAATGATTTGGTAGTATGGATTCCTTTGGTGGGAAAAGAAAACCCAACTCAGAATGTACATTAATTTTGGATATGCTATTTAAGCCTTTAAGGTTAGTATATGCAACTTCTTAGTTTCTTACCATCAAAACTTGAGTCACCCTACAGTCAAGAAATTTAGCCAAATTAATTATTGTCAAATGCTAAGCATAATTTTTTATTTAAAATTAATTAATTTAGGTTGGTCGAGTGGTCGTTGTTTAAGCAAATGTCGAGGGTTCGAATTTTGTTTTGTACATATAGCAACCTATTAGCCAACAACAAATCTTTAATTGCACTCAGATTCGTGACAGATTAATTTTTTGTCTGTTGGGCTAAAAAAAACCGTAAAAAAAATTTATTATTTAAAGTTGACCTAACACTATTTCGAAGACTGTGTGTGGAAAAAAGAAAATAAATGATGCATGAACTCACAAAAGAAAATGTTAGACAAGATAGGTTTAATTTGTGGTTAGATATATAAAATATGTTTCTTTTATTCAAATTAAATAAATATAAAAATAAGTTAATTTTCAAAATATGCGAAAAAAATACTTTCAAAAATATTTATGGGTCATTTTGTACGTAGCTACCGCATTTACTAAATGAATTTGCACTCCACTCTAAGCATGGTGAACACAAAATGACCTACAAATTAAACTGAGACTATATATTGTTTCCGATTGTAAAAGGAGTACACTAGTGCAGCTAAACAAGTTCTAACAATAATACAACTTAACAAGTAATAATTCGACAATTAATTTATATAAATATAAATAAAAGAATATTTATGTTAAATCATAGTATTTTTTAATTCATTAATTAGTATCTATTACATTATTCAAATATATGTTAAAAAATATTAATATTAATAGATGTTATATAATTATCAATAACAAAAATATGTCATTGATTAATAAAAATTTTTTGCTTATCTTTTTTTATTTAAAGATATTTAAAAAAGTTTAATTTTTATTTTAATAATTATATATAATTAAAAAATAATTCTTTTTTAAAAAAAGTAAGTATAAAATAAAAAATAAATTAAATTAATATGAATACTATTCATTAGAATAAAAAAATAAAAAATATCTTAAATTTACATGACTAAAAGAATTAATACACAAGTTATTAATTAGAATATGTCTAATAGTTAGTAATATATTTATTAAAAAATACTATGTAATACAAAGAGAAAACTTGTCCCAGTGCTTGCAGACTCTTTTGCAACTTGAATAACTCAAGTTCGACCCCAGTAGGCAGTGCCTATTGAGTGATGCTGACATCAGCGGGTCAACCAGTTCGATTCGAGTCTCGGTTTAAACCTAATTTGACCGATTTGTTTACTTATCCAATTAAAATGTTAATTCGAATCGGTTTAAGATTCGGTTCATCAGTTTTCCAATCAAACCGGTCGATCTGGTCCGAATTTGATAACTATGATTAATATTCAAGGAATCCATTAATGATTTTCTTAAATAATTATTTTAAAAAAATACTCTTATTGTTAGAGATATAATAAGGACAGCTATACATAGAAGTCTTTCTGGTATATAAGTTCATATAAGTTGGTTCAAACTTAACAAAAACAACCTTCAGTTTAGATTGCCTGTAAATATGCGTTTTCCCAACTCTTGAATAGCGCAAAACTATTATGACAAACGGTTCTTCTCACTCAATCAAAATCGCAACACTCAAAATTCAAACAATGATCAAAATCTCTCAAAATCGTCACGAAAAATGAAGGAAGTTTCGAAACTGAATTCGAAAAGAATTATGAGAAAATGAAATAAGAAGATGAGGAAGAAGAAACAACAGAAGATGAGGAGAAGGAAGAGTTTTAAATTATGTAGAACTTATCAGTACAAAAATACTGAAAATTCTTAAATAATACATATAAATATCTTAGTTTTACACAGAAATTTTTTGCTGCAAATACACAAAAATATTTTCTTTAATGCTACATTTTTTCTCTTCTTCTTTTTTTTTCTTTATTTCTTTCTTTCTTTTGGTTGAATGAATGTAAATTCATGCTCTTCCAAATAATTTTGCAGCATTATGTGTTTTTTCTTCTTCTTTGTTTGATTTTTTTTGCTTTTATTCTTGTTAAGAGAGCAAAACAAGAAGAACTTGAGAAGGTAAAACAAGAAGGAAAAAATTTAAAAAAAGAAGAAGAAGAAGAAGAAGAAGATGGTGATGATGATGGAGAAAAAGAAGAAGAAGTAGCAGAAGATGAGAAGGAAGAAGAGGAAGAGTTTTGAATTATGCAAAACTTATCAATACAAAAATATCGAAAATTCGTAAACAATATATAAAAATATCTTAGTTTTATACCGAAATTGGCTGCAAATATACAAAAATATTTCCTTTAATGTTGTATTTTTTTTCTTATTTTTTTTCTTATTTTTTTCTTTCTTTTAGTTGAATGAATGTAAGTTCATCATCTTCCAAGTAATTTTACAGCATTATATGTTTCTTCTTCTTCTTTGTTTGAGTTTTTTTTTTTTTTTTTTTTGTTAAGATAGTAAAATAAGAAGAAACTTGAGAAGATAAAACAAGAAAGAAAAGATGAATAAGAAAAAAAAGATGGTAGGTGATGATGATGAAAAAAAAGAAGAAGAAGCAGCAGAAGATGAGGAAGAGAAAGATTTTTAAATTATGCAGAACTTATCAGTACACATACACCGAAAATTCTTAATAATACACATAAATATCTTAGTTTTACACGAAAATTTGTTGCAAATACACAAAAATGTTTTCTTTAATACTATATTTTTTCTTATTTATTTCTTTCTTTTAGTTGAATGAATGTATGTTCATCATCTTCCAAGTAATTTTGTAGCATTATGTGTTTCTTCTTCTTTTTCTTTATTTGATTTTTTGTTTTGTTTTTATTCTTGTTAAGATAGTAAAATAAGAAGAAACTTGAGAAGGTAAAACAAGAAAAAAAAAGATGAATAAGGAAAAAAAAAAGAAGATGATGATGATGATGATAATGAAAAAGAAGAAGAAGAAGCAGCAAAAGGGTAGAGGAGGGAGAATAAGAGTTTTGAATTATGCAAAACTTATCCGTACACAGATACCGAAAATTCTTAAATAATACACATAAATATCTTAGTTTTACACCGAAATTTAATGCAAATACACACAAATATTTTTTTAATACAGAACTCCTACATTATATTCAATTCAAACCGTCAACGATGAACATCAATTTTCACAAACAAAAACAACATTATTCACCTACAGAATCACAAACTACTAACGAAAACATTAACTAGAATCGAACCACATTTCAATCACTTGATTGGATTCAAAACAATAATCCACTTCGCTCTGATTCAATTGACAATCTGAACTTGAATCATTCATTATCTTCAACAATGAGATAATTATTCAAAAATGATTTCAGAACTTGATTTGAAAAACGTAAAAAACGAAGAAAATCACGAAAAACTAAGAAAGAAAACGCAGAGAACGAACGAAGAGAAACGCAGAAAACACAAAGATGGAAGAGAACGTAGATCAAAAACGCTGAGAAAATTCGAAAACAAAAACGAAATCCTTTAAAAAAAAAGGCAATTATATATTCCCGTGTTAATTGAAAGGTTAGTTAGATAGTGGTGCGTGTGGTGAATTAGATTAAAGAAACTTATATGGATTTGTATCGAAAAATAACTTGTATGTAGAGAATATTTGTTACATATCTCCTCTTATCAGTTTAAGTTTTTGAAAAAACTGGTATCATACTATGGTATCATAGGAAGTTTCTATGATAAAAAAAAAAATAAAAAAAGTCTAGAATTCGATCATTGTTATTCTTGAAAAAAAATAACATAGGATAAATAAAAAAAATTGATGCAAAAATTTAAATAAATTTTAAAAAAATTATTATTTAAAGGAGTGTGTTAAAAGATAAAATCATTAATCAAAGGGCGTTGACATAGAATTTTTAAGAATTTAAATAATATATCGCTGTAATGCTCAAGTAGTCTTGAGTGTTAAGTCTTGAGTTATACATACATCAAAGATCAAAATAAACAAAAGCTAAGGACAACTCTTTCTTTTTTTTTTCCTCTTCTTTGCTTTAGTGTAAAAAGACTTGTCCACATTCAAATTTTTTACATTTAGACGGATCCAGAAATTTGAAGGGACTAAAAATTAAAATATTATGTAATTAAATATAATATAATATATTTAATAATATATATAATCATAATTATTTATTTTTTAATAAAAAAATACTAAAAATTACTTGTTATATAAAAAGTTATTTTAATTTTTATAATTTTTTAATTAGTTTATTTTGTTGAGTATTATTATGACAGTAAATTATATTTTTATATTC
>NC_029794.2:131252904-131253738 GCF_000816755.2 Arachis ipaensis
GACAAAGACCTATATATGCTTGTCCCCCTTAAATCCGTCTTGTAGACCACCTCCACCAATTTAATTAAAAGAGAGTGATATATTACCATTCTTATAATTATTATAATGCTATTCTCTTTTTGTTTGATTTTTTAAAATTAACTTTTATCATTATTATTTTATTTTTCATAATGAAGAGATTGCGAGAGTAATTTAGGAATAACATATAATAAACAAAAAACAAGTGACAATATCACACTCCTAATTAAAAGATTTTTAAAAAATAACGATATTCAATAGGATGAGCCAAATTGAAGAGGAAAATATAGATTTTGAAAATTCGTGCAATTTAATCATTAGGTGGTGATGAGGTGACTCTTTTGTTGTTTGAAGAGGCGTTACTGTCAAAATATTTTACAAATTATTACAACAATCATACAAATTATCACAGTAATAAATCATAATCATGCCTCTATTTTATTTGTTCATTTAGATGACAAATATGTCACGAAAACAAAAACAGAAGCTAATAGCTATATCACCATCCATTAGAAGTAAGAGCCACAAATATATTATTTCTCTTTGTTGAATGAATAATAATTTCAAATTTAAATTTTGGGTATGAAAAAATGATACGGAAAGAATCGAATTCTGTAACAATCTCAAATGTTGGAATAGTATTGTATAGGACTAAGTACGATTTTGGTCTCTAAATGTCCGTAAGATTTAACTTGGTTTTAAAATCGTCTGTACCTTAGAGACCAAAATCGTACGAAAGTGGCGGCAAGTGTTGGCAAAAGCGGAGGCAGAAGTGGATGATGGACAACTTTTTTTTTTTTCCTTTTTCTTCTTTCC
>NC_029794.2:131253912-131254215 GCF_000816755.2 Arachis ipaensis
TAACATCTTTATTAAAATATGTATCATTAATTAAACTCATTTCACTTTTCAGCATATCTGTAAAATAAACACGCAGTACATTGCTTGAAGCATTAAGCATTTCTGACGCATACATGATTGGCCTGACATGGAGACTAATTAAATATTTAATTAATTAATTTAGATGTTGAATTTTTTTCCCACACTAAAAGCAGTCATTCCCACATCCTAAACAGACTCTGATTAGTACTCAAGTACCTAACCCTTCAAAAAGGAACCAAAAAAAAAATAAAAAATAAAAAAATAAAACCTAAGAAGTGATTG
>NC_029794.2:131254426-131259484 GCF_000816755.2 Arachis ipaensis
GTGACTCTTGAGTCATCAAAATTTTTAACCTTTCTTTCTTTTTTTCTCTTAAGTTATGAATTTACAAATGACAATTCCCTTTCACATCCTCGTATTTTTCTTCCTCCAATTTCTTACGTCATTGAAATAATGAATACTGTCCAAAAGATAATCATTTTGGACATACAAAGTGAGGAATTTAAAAAATTTTGACACAAAAATCAAAATGTGTATAATATAATAATAAAATATTTTTTATAATAATTTAATCTAATGAGTCTAATTTAATAACATAACTGAGATAAATAAATAAAATTATCGTGTACTCCTAAAAAAAATTTTAAATTCTAGTGGAGTATTATTTATCCCATTAACATAACAGATGGATTTGTCCATGGACACTAAACATCCTTTCAATTTAATAATATAATGAAAAAAAAAAAAACTAAGTGTTGAACTCCAAATTATTTTTCTTCTTGTGCTTGCTTTCAAAGAAACAGTCCTACAATAGTTTTATTAATTATTATATGCTCTCCATGATATGAAATGCCTTTGTATATCTCTAAATGATGTAAGCATAATTTTCTCCAAAATGATTATCCACAAACCCAAGTTGCTCTCCACCTTTGTGTCACTCACTCACTCACTTGTGTGCTATCATCATGTCATTCACACATGACATGTTACATCATAAAGCATGTATGTTATATGTGCACATGCATGCATGGGGAACTATATGTCTTTTGATCTTTATTATTAATTTTTTTTAAATAATTATTAGGTGATCAATATTTGTTTTTATATTTGATATGGATTTAAGTTAAAATGAGCCAATTCTACATTTTCTCTACTAAAAATATTGTTCTTAGCATTCTCCATTTTTTTTAAGGACAAATGATATTTGTATTTTTCTAAATATTTTTTTTAATTATATAAACTATCATTTTCGTTTTTTAACTCTCACTTGTTGTTATTGTTTAATTTTATCACTAAAAAAAATGTAATGAAAAGTGTCACCTAAACATTGCTTTTTTTTACTAGACACCATACACTACACATTACACTTTATTTCTCCTTTTAGTGTTTATAATTTGGTACCCCACGAAAAAAATGAGTTCAATAAAAAAAACATTTTTAAAAGATATTCTTACACAAATATAAATTTATACCGTAAATATAAATTCCACCAACTTTATTCAACACATTCTTATTTAATTTATTTATAGGATCTTATTAATAAATTTAATTTTAATGCACTGTTAGTGTAAAATAATTTTAGATGTGTATTTAATTACGTAATATCAAATCAATAAAAATAACTATTTTTTATATTAATGACGTGAATGATCATAAAAAAACGGATATAATTGCTCGATTGATTGACTATTACACTGTGAATACATCAAAATTAACTTTCTTATTAATTATACCTACTTTATTCAACACTATTTTCCGGCATATAAAATTGTAAATATCATCATCATCATCATCTGCATGGCATCCAATCAATAATTATAATCTAAATAATAATAAATAATAACCTTTTAAGATACAAAACACCAACAATTTGTTACAACACAGTAGAGCTAAGTAGGTCCAATAATGTACCACATTTTCTCTCCCTATATAATACCTAACCTTCCCACTCTTTCTTTCTCCACAAATTAAATCCCTTCCTTGGTTTCTTCCAAATAAATCCCTTTCATTTTCTCTCATTGCTAAAACTACTCATTATTCAAATCCCTAAATTAAAACCATGCAAGAAGAACCCAGAGAAGTTGTTACAAGCTTCAATTATTTACTCCCAAATAATAATATTAATAACACAAACCCATCTCCATACCCTCTTAATAACTACACTACAATTCAAAACAATAACAACTACACTCCCACAACAAGATTTTGCAACCAAATATACGCGAATTTCCCAAATTACCCTCACCACCACCAACAAATGTTCTCCTCCGATTTCAGTCCTCAGTCGTCCTACTCATACATAAGCATGAGTAGTAATTCGACTTCGGACGAAGCGGAGGAGCAGCAACTGAGCCTCATCAACGAGAGGAAGCACCGGAGGATGATATCGAACCGCGAGTCGGCTCGAAGATCGAGGATGAGAAAGCAAAGGCACCTTGATGAGCTGTGGTCACAAGTTGTTTGGCTGAGGAACGAGAACCACCAGCTGATGGACAAGCTCAACCATGTCTCGGAGTGCCATGAACAAGTTCTTCAACAGAATGCTCAGCTCAAAGAAGAAGCTTCCGAGCTTCGACAGATGCTTAGTGACATGAAGATTCATAGCCCTAATCATCTTCCTCCTCCTCCTCCTCCATTACTGGAACAAGATGTTCCTAATTCTTGTGCCTCAAACCAATCTCTTTCGAGTTCTATGGACCTTGTTGCTTGATTTGATTCACTACCTTCCAATTTGTGACTTCTATAATATCATAGTCACATTGCGATTGTTAATTAATTACTCCTCCGCTCTCATAATCCTAGTTTATAATTAATTTATTTTGCTTTAATTAGATCTTGTATCCAAAATTAAAGTAAGTATCCTTGTGAAATAGAGATAGGGAAAGTATGAGGAGTTAATGGAATATTTGTACAATGTGTACAATAGATGTTTAGAGAGTATTAAAGATATAACTATTAGTGTTATCTTTTTCCATCAGCTGAAGTTTTTGGAATGAGTGGTATCATGACATGGTATTAGAGCTCTAGATCCAAAAGATCAAGAGTTTGATCCTTAGTGAATCCGAAAATCAGTTTAACCTTTTAGGATGGTTATTCTAGATAGTATGGAGATTCTAGATAATATGAAAAATGTTCATTTTATAACTCATATAGCCCATTATCTCTCTAGCAGGACTCATAGAGATAATGCTTGTTTTGCAAAAAATTGCAACACAAATTATACTCCTCCAATTTTAAAACAAGTGCCTTTTTATTTAGATATATTAATTTTTTAACGAACTCAAGAAAGTTAAATTGTCACTAAATCATTATATTAACAGTTTAATTTTTGTATAGATCCTTTAAACTTCTTGTTGACAGCATGTTATTGAGTTTGAGTATTTAGTAATTTCTAAAAATGGTGTAATCCATAAACATGCTGGTTTAATGGTTAGCAGTACTAAGTTGTTGGTCACTAATAATAATCAGAGTCAGAAACACCATCATGATTCTCTGGCCCGGAAAACAATGTACAAAGCTCTCTTGACCTCATCTTCCAGTAATTAACAGAGAATTGAGGGAAAAATAAATAAATTAAATAAAGGAAAGAGAGAGAAAGGAAAAAGAAAAAGGATTGCATAAAGATGATAATAATATCATGTTATAAAGAAAAGGAAAATTATTGTTGTTGAATTGATGTGGCTTTCATTTCAATATCTTATAAACATTTTTTCCCCCACTCTTTTAAATTTTGTTATAGATTAAATTTCCCACTTTTAAATTAATAATCATCATTAATGTTGTTGCCAATGAATAATAGTTCAAATGGCATAATCTCCCCATACTTATCTAAGAGGTTGCAGGTTCGAGTCTTTATATCTTTGGTAAAAAAAAAAAAATCATCATTAATGTTGTTTACATATTTAAATAATATTCTTACTTTTAAACACCTCATTTAGAATTGATTAAACTCTCCATGATGACCTTTCAAATACTTTCTTTTCTACTTTTTTCCGAATTGGAGAAGTTCTCATCAAATTCTAATTTAATTTGTCTTTTCATCCAAATAAATTATTATAATACTGTTACAAAATATACTCATTCTAATAACTTATTTAAAACATGATAAAATAGTAAAAAAAAAAAAAAAAAAATTAACTACCAATTTGATATCTAAAAGATTCAATAGCTGATAAAAAGATACTTAAAAGATGTTATTGACAAAATAACATTCTGAATGATTTGAAAATACAACAAAAAATAATCAATAATTATTATATTTTTGAATGTGACAAAAAAACTTTTGTATTAACAAACGATTTATTTATTTGATCTGAATTTTTGTGGCAACATTTGAATACATATTTAGAAGGTGTACAAAAAAAATTCAAAGCAAAATTTAATCTTTAATTTTTTTCTTTTTATTTTCAAAAAATATGGTCATTAAAAAACTTTTTTAAAAAAATTTATTTGACATAAAATTATCAAATTTTAAAGATAAAAAGATTTTATTTTTCTAATAATTATTGCAAAAATTTGCAAAAAAATCTTATCTCTAAAATCATTTTTTAGATATGATATTTAATATCTAGTTCTTTTTGTCGCATTTTTAAATCATTTGAAGAACTTATTTGTCGTTAGTATTTTTTAAAATTTTTTTATCAACAATATAAATTTTCGGATATCATTTTAATAAGTTACTCAAAAAAATATATGATAAACTTTCCATTATATTGATCTCCTTCTCATCTATTTTAAATGTATGAATAAAAAAATTACACACCATGCCTTAGTGAAAATATCTTGCCAAAAGAAATGTGACTGTGAGGAGGAAATAATAAAATCTTTCGTTTCAATAAACTAATAATATTTAAGTAGTAATTAATTATTCTAGTGGAATTGCATTGTGGGGAGAATTGGACAAGACAGAGAGTGATAAAATAAAAGGGAGTCTATAGTGGTCATTGGTTGATGATAGAAAAGTTTCCACAAAAAGAAAAACATTTAGACAAGCCATCCCCTAGAATTCTTAGTACTAATTTATCTTTATACCCCTTTTATTTTAGGAGCTACCTTGACTACATATTATTGGAAAATAAATGCATATTTGATTATTTATTACCTACCCCAAGTAGTTTTGACAGTATATGGCTCCTGAGATTAAAACCAAATTAAAATAATTGGTTTAATTAGAAAAAACAAAATTAACTGTACACAAAAGTATTTTGTTAACTAAATTGGTGAAAAAAGTCCATCTTAATTTACAATTATAAAACACATGAATCATAATAAACATAATTAAAAGTTAAATAGTAAAAACTTATCAATCAAATTGAGCCTTAATTACCTCTTTTGAAAATTATATGTAAAAATTACACAATAATAACAACAATAATAACCACT
>NC_029794.2:131259500-131260144 GCF_000816755.2 Arachis ipaensis
CTTTAATAATATAATGTTATTCTTTTTTATAAATTCATACAAATATATAATATAAAAGAATTATGTTTAAAATATCATTATAAAAAAAATGACAATATCATTTTTCATATATAATCCATAATATTTGAACCGACACATTTTATATACTATTTCCCACATCCTAGCTATAGCAAATGCAAAGGTTCATATTTAGGCGAATAAACTATCACTTTTTACTATGAAAATTTTGAGCATTGACGATTCTAATTATAAAATATGTAAATTAATTCAATACTTATCAAAGGTTTGATTGGTTAGATAAAACTGTTCAAAATATTTGATAAAGTATCAAATAAGTTACATAATTTTTTTATTGTTTTATTGAATTAATCCCATCTTTGAAGGATATTGAATTAGTTTATATATATTATAATTAAAATTATCAGCCTTAATATCCTCCATGATTATACGTCCAAAATTCGGATTCTATGTTCTTTATTTGTTTTTCTCCATCTAGACAAAAACATGCTCTGTGGCATTGCATTATATTATAATATCGTTTAACTACTCCTTCAGATGACCTCCCCTTTGAAACTAAACTTGGTGTTATTGTTGTGGTCATCACCAATTCACCGTGTTATTATTGTTATTATTATTATTATTAT
>NC_029794.2:131264233-131277379 GCF_000816755.2 Arachis ipaensis
ATAAATTTTGAGAAGTCCAACATTATTCCTGTCAACTGTGATGGGCTGTGGGTCAGCAGGATGTGTAAGTTATTGGGATGTACAGAGGCGTCTCTACCGATCAGATATCTGGGCATTCCCTTGGGTGCAAATCCGAAAAGGTTGAAGACGTGGAAACCAGTAATTGACAAGGTTGAGGGGAAGCTGAGTTTGTGGAAAGCGAAGACTCTGAACAAGGCAGGCAAGTTGGTCCTAATTAAGTCGGTGCTTAGTAGCCTCCCTATTTACTACCTCAGCTTATACAAGATGCCAAAGGCAGTGGCTGAGAAGCTGATTTCATTACAACGACAGTTCTTGTGGAGTTCAGATGGGGGGAGGCAAGGGTTACCCCTTGTAAAATGGGAAGTTATTATGGCTCCAAAGAAAGCAGGTGGACTGGGAGTTGGGGATGCAGTTATTCGAAATTCTGCGTTGCTATTCAAGTGGTGGTGGAGGTTCTCAAGAGAAGATTGTCCACTGTGGAAGAAGGTGGTCTGCTCATGTACCAATATGGATCCTGCGGTAATGCTGCGTGACCAGCCTGTGCCCATCCGAGGAGGTCCTTGGAAGGATATCTGTCAGCTTCAGGTCTGTGAGCCGCGACTGCGAGAAAAGATGATAAGTGGTTTGTCCAGGGTGCTTGGGAATGGCAGAACGATCCGCTTTTGGGAGGACAGCTGGATGCCTAACGGGACGTTGAAAGATAAGTTTCCTAGACTTTTCTCGGTTTCAGCCCTTACCGGCGCCTATGTAGGAGATTGTGGGTTTTGGGATGGCTTGGACTGGATTTGGAGCTTTCAGTGGAGAAAAGAGTTGTTTCAGTGGGAGTTGGATCTGGTAGGACAACTTCATGAGACATTACAGTCAGCTAAGCCTACAAATGAAAGAGAGGATACGGTGATTTGGAAATTTGATAACACAGGTGTCTATTCAACGAACTCTTTTACACAGATGATGCAAGCGGAAGCCCTTCCGGCTGAAGTTACAAGTTATAGTTTCACGCGGGCCATTTGGAAAGGGTTCGTCCCTCCAAGGATCGAGCTCTTGTCTTGGTTTGTGTTGATTGGAAGGGTGAACACTAAGAACCGGTTGCGTAGACTACGTGTTATTGATCAGCATGATACGCTGTGTGTGCTGTGCTCCAAGTCTGAGGAAACTGTGTTCCATTTGTTTCTTGGCTGTGATATCACCTGGCAGGTGTGGTGTGCTTGGCTGCATGCGTTTGGTAGGAGTTGGTGCCCTCCCGGTAATCTTAAGGAGCACTTCGAAAGCTGGATAAACATGGCAATATGGAAGGTGGAGAGAAAGAGGTGGTTCCTTGGATTCTTTGCTGTTATCTGGACAATCTGGTTAGAAAGGAATAGCAGGCTGTTTCGAAATCACAGCTCAAGTATGCGGGAAATTATAAACAAGTCATTTGCGTCTGCAGAGGAATGGATTGGCGGTGAACCCTTTGGTTGTTGACATAATGTCGAAGTTAATAAGGTTTGTTTGTAATTTATGTTTTCATGAACCATGTGGCATTGTACCTGCTCCACTCTATTGTGTTGAGCTCCCTTTAATTCAAAAAAAAAAAATGATGATATGTTATATTAAGTATTAGGTGCTACGTGGCACAAAGATATAATATATTAATGTCACGTATTATAAAATAATTGATTGTTACCGTGAGATATCAACCCAGTTGAGTATCAACTCTTAGTTATTTTTTTTCTGGTCTGGAGTACCAACTCTTATTGGTCATTATGTACTCGGACCAGGAGAGTGAGTAGGGTTTTTTACCCAATAGGCTGCAATTTTGGTCCTCGCATAGTCACATCCAATGTTGCCATATGTTTTTTTTTTTGTCTTATGTTTTTTGTCTTTTTGGTCATTATATTGCCAAATTGTGTTCCGTTTTGAAGTGGTAACCCATTGGGCTCTAGCCCAAGTTTGCAAACATAATTATAAATTCCCAAAGTCCAAGCTTGGGACTATTGAAGTTGAAAAGGGCCGAAATATAAACTTGAAAATGTTGAGCGCAATCTCAGTTGCTTACAAGTTACAATGGATCAATTTAATAATCCCGTGCCAAAAAAGAGATAGGTTTTTTGAAATAAAGGAAGCTCAACACATTAGAGTGGAGCAAACAGACTAGACATCACAGTACAGCAAACAAATTCATAAATTTTCTGTGATCTCTGGCATTGTCATTAACAACTAAAAAGATCATTGCCAGTCCATTTCTTGTAGCTCAAAAACGTCCTCCTTTGTATGATCTCAACACCCGCTTCCTTATTATTGAAAATCCTAGCATTACGTTCCAACCAGATGTTCCAAATCACTGCAAAGAACCCAGTTAGCCACATCTTCTGCTCCTGTTTTTGTTTGTGCACACCAGTCCAACTCTCAAACAATTGTCTTATGGTTCCAGGAATAATCCAATCTCTACCAAAAGACCTCAACCAACTGCACCACACCTGCCATGTCAGTTCACATAGAAGAAATAAATGCTGGACAGATTCTATCTCCTTCTTACATAGTACACAAATATTGTCAGTGTGAATAATAACGCCTAACCGACTCAACCTCTCTTTGGTATTAACTCTACCAACAAGCACAAACCAACCAAAAAGCTCAACTCTCGGCGGCACCAATCCTCTCCAAATTGAACTTGTGAAACTATAGCTCGTTATCTCGTCTGATAGAATCTCCGATTGTAGGACCTGCATGAAAGAGTTAGTAAAAAAAATACCTTTGCTATCAAACTTCCAAACCACATTATCCTCTCTACCATTTGATAACTTCACTAACCGTAGCCTCTCATGAAGCTGGTGGACAAGTTCCAGCTCCCATTGGAATAACTCTCTTCTCCACTGGAAATTTCATATCCACTCAAACCCATCCCAAAACCTACAATCCCCTATCATAGATCCTTGTTGGTTTGAAATAGAGAAGAGTCTTAGAAAAGTCGCTTTCAGCGGCCCTCCTTGCAACCAGTTATCTCCCCAAAACAGGGTGCTCCTTCCATTCCCTACTTCCATCGCCAAACCAGTAACCATTTTCTCTTTTATCCTTTGTTCTTTTATATTTAACTGACAGATGTCTTTCCAAAACCCTTTTTAACCGGTAACTGCTGATTTACTAGCATTACATCAGGGTTCAAATTGTTACACGAACACACAATCTTCTTCTACAAGGGACAATCCTCTTTTGAAAATCGCCACCACCACTTAAACAAGAGCGTTGTGTTTCGTAGCATTGCATCCCCAACCCCCAGGCCCCCAGCCTTTTTCGGTGCTTGAACCATCTCCCACTTAACTAATGGGATACCATCATTACCGTCCTCCTTACACCACATAAATCTCCTTTGCAAAGCAATCAGCTTTTCCGCAACCGCCTTTGGCATCTTGTACAGACTTAGGTAATATATCGGTAGGCTATTCAGCACCGATTTAATGAGGACATGCTTACCTGCTTTGTTTAGAATCTTAGCTTTCCATAGGCTGAGCTTCTCTTCACCTTATCTATGATTGGTTTCCAAGTCTTCACCAGCCGCGGATTTGCACCTAAAGAAATCCCGAGGTACCTAACCGGTAAGACAGCTTGCTTACACCCCAGTAGGCCAGATGCATGATCTACCCATTCCTACTTGCAGTTCACAGATATCATATTCGACTTATCAAAATTGATTCTCAGCCCTGACATCAACTCAAAACACCACAACAGTCTCTTATAATTCACAACTGTCTCTGTTTTTGGGGGACAAAACAAGATCGTATCGTCTGCAAATTGTAGGTGCGACAATTCTATATGCTCACCTCCGACCAGTAGTGGATCAATGCGCCCGTTCTTGATGGCTTCCCCCAACATCCGATGCAACACATCGACCACAAGCACAAACAGAAGTGGAGAAAGAGGATCTCCTTGTCTGAGTCCCCTCTCCATGTTGAACGGCTTGGATGGTGATCCATTAACCAGGACTGACATAGTGGCCGTATTGACACACTCCTTTACCCAATTCCTCCATCTCTGTCCAAAACCCATTTTCTATAACACAATATCCACAAAACTCCATCTAACTCTATCATGAGCTTTTTGAAAATCCAGCTTGATAATTGTCGCTTTGTTTCTCCGCGCCTTGAGCCAATGGACCGTCTCACAGGCGATGAGTGCACCGTCATGAATTTTTCTACCCTTCACAAATGCAGTCTGAGTCTCTCCTACCAAGCCCGGCATAACTGATCTCATCCTTCTCACCAAAACCTTTGAAATCACCTTATACACACATCCCACCATACTAATCGGCCGAAAGTCCTTGATCTCCTTAGCACCCACAAATTTTGGGGCCAGCATCACCCATGTTATATTCACATCAGATGGTAACTCAGCTCTTTGGAAGAACTCCATCACCGTTGCAGTGAACTCCTGACCAATCTCTTTCCAGCATTTCTTGATGAAGTTCATATTGTACCTATCACTACCTGGGGCCTTAGAAGATTCACAATCCCATACTGCTTCTCTGATCTCCTCCGCAGACGGCAACACCTCCAAGGCTTCAGCCTCAGCTCTATCAATTTGCTTCACCAACCCATCCCGAACACCAATCCTCGGAGCATACTCCTGGCGATACAACTCCTTGTAGAACCCCGTAATTGCATGCCTTATTCTTGCCTGATTCCGCACAAGCCGTCCATGAATCATCAGAGCATCAATCTTGTTATTCTACCTTCTAGCCGAGGCAATGGTATGAAAGTATCTGGTATTCTTGTCCATGTCCCTAGCATGTTTTGACCGAGATAGCTGCTTCCAGTGGATTTCCTTCCTAAAGTACCACTTTTCACAAAAGCTCACCAACGCCTTCCTTCGAGCCTCCGTCGTACTATCATAGATCCCATCACTAACCTAATTGTCAAGTTTCTTGATCTCATCCTCAAACCTCATCAGTCTGTTTTTCATATCACTAAAGTTATTCTTGTGCCATTGCCGCAAAGGTACCGTCAAGGCCTTCAGTTTACCAATGAACGGCGCATCTCCCAATTTTCTCCATTCATCTTTGACCTTTCTCAGAAAGCCTTCATGCGTAAACCAGGAATCTAGACTTCTGAAAGGTCGAGGGCCCCCTCTTACTCTCGTATCCTCCACAATCAACGGGCAGTGATCTGACAATCCCCTTGGGCCACCCTTTAATCGAATGTCAGGGAACTCCTCAACCCATTCAATATTAACCAGTACCCTATCAATACGACTACATGATCGACCCCTGAACCACGTGAACTTCCTATCGGTAAGTAGTAGATCTATCAATTGCATGTCTTGGACCCAACCCTTAAACTCTTCCGCTGATGCCGGCAAACTCGTCACCTCTTTGCGATCCTCGACTTGCAAAATCACATTGAAGTTCCCAGCAAGCAGAAAAGAATCTGGCACAGGCCCGCAATATAACTCAACTCTTCCCACACCACCCGCTTTTCATCCCTCCCATGCGCCCCATATACCAAGCAGTAAGCACAATGAAAATTATTCTTTGTTAACACTCCTTCAATGCACAACCACCTCTCACCTTTATAGCAATTACTTCTCTGAAACATCATGTCATCCCACATCAACAAGAGTCTCCCGGCCGCTCCAACAGATTCCACAAACTCCCAACCTACAGTACTATTTCTCCAAATTCTTGCAACATCATATTTATAAATTACCTCCCTTTTTGTTTCAAGCAAACCTTATATTTAGAAAGAGATAGTAATACTTCTTTTTAACAAAAGCCTAAAAAAGACCCCAAAAAAAAACCTAAAAGGTATATAACCAAATTGATTTGGTTTAGTGATTAGCTCATTAGTCTGCTTAAACAAGTGTCGAGAGTTTAAATTGCGCTTTGTATATGCAACAACTTCATTGACTAACGATAAACTCTTAAATAGAACTCAGTACCACAGTAGATTAATCTTTGATTTGTCGGACTAAGAGATACCAGGAATAAAAAAAAACCCTACAAGGTATTTAACCAAGAACAAAAAGTGTCTAAAGTCTAAACCCAACTTATCTTCCGTTCTTATGGCACTCACTCAGCGCCATCAAATCTACGGAACCAATTTGATTTTGGAAAATAATTGATTATTATTATCACCGACACGGATGAATCAACGTCAAAGGTTTATTGTTCCGGATCAAACCACCAAAAGCAATTTAAATAACTAAATAAACTATACTAGATGTATATATGCATAATATATAAATAATAATAATATTAATAATTGATTTTTTGTAATAGCACTAACTAAAGAAATATGGAAGAAATAAACCCCAAAGCTAAGTCCCAAATAAATAAATAGGAAAGTCAAAATTAGGAAATAATCCATGATCTCTAACAAGGTATGTGGTTGAGCCAGGATTTAGATTCATAAGTCAAAAGGATAATATCAGGAAGATAAAAAAAAAATCTAAATTTATTTTATTTAATATTTATTAATTATAATTAATAAATGTTAAATAAAATAAATTTATTTGTTTTTGATTAATTTTTTTATTATGAAACATTTTGGAAGTGAAATACCCAGTTTTTGGAAGTAGCACTCACAACACACATTCACATTCATAATCATTACTAACTCCACAAAATCACATAACACACTTCCATTCCCCGCAATTAATTTTGCTACCAAAATTCAACAGAAATAGTTGAGAAGAATTCTTCTAACACACTCACGCAGATTCTTTTTCTTCTTCTTCTTCTTCTTCTTCTTCTTTGGATCTGACACTGACAGTGAAATTAACAAAATTTTCTGCGGCATAAGAAGCCTCCTTTCCTTCGATTGATAAAACCTCAAGATCCAAAGAGGGCTCTGTTCCTGATCCAATGGCGGTTGCGGTGAGAGGAACCAGAGGTGGATCTAGCTTCCGAAGCTTCTTCTCCTTCCGGATCTTCATCTCTGCAATGTTCTTTCTCCTCTTCGTTGCAACTCTTTCAGTTCTCTTCACCACCAATCCCTCCACAACACCTGATGAGTCTGTAAGTTCCCCTTATGCTTTCTTCATTGGATTTTATGTGTACCAAAAAAAAAAGGATTTTGATCATATAAAAGCATAATCGACATTTTATGATGTACAAATACTGTATTTGCTTCATATAGTGCTGTCTGAAAGTTCTTATATATGTGACTGATTTTTTTTTTTTAATCATGAAATTGCCGTATTTGTGTGTTGTATTGAATACTCGAATTGGTTTCTGTGCAGCGTAGTTGAATTGGTAAGTTAATTACATGATGTAAGGATTTAAAATTTGTGTTCCTTTTGTTTATTTTTGTGTTACAGACTCTTCCCACGACTGGTAATGCATATGTGCATAGAACGTTTTTGGCATTGAAATCTGACCCTCTTAGGACCAGAGTGGATTTGATACACCAGCAAGCTAGAGATCACATAACCCTAGTGAATGCCTATGCTGCTTATGCAAGGAAGCTCAAGCTTGACATTTCTAAGCAGTTGAAGATGTTCGATGAATTGGCGCAGAATTTCTCGGATATTTCCTTGAGGCCGACATACCGAGCTTCGCTGTTTGATACGGATGGTCCTATTGATGAGGATGTGTTGAGGCAGTTTGAGAAAGAGGTTAAGGATAGAGTGAAGATTGCACGGATGATGATTGTTGAGGCGAAGGAGAATTATGATAATCAGTTGAAGATTCAGAAGTTGAAGGATACTATATTTGCGGTTCACGAGTCGCTTAACAAGGCCAAGAAGAATGGGGCCTTGGCCAGCTTGATATCTGCCAGATCGGTTCCCAAGAGCTTGCATTGTTTGGCAATGAGATTAATGGGAGAGCAGATTTCAAATCCGGAGAAATATCGGGATGAGGGTCCTAAGCCGGAGTTTGAAGATCCCAGTTTGTATCATTATGCAATATTTTCAGATAATGTGATAGCTGTCTCAGTGGTGGTGAGATCGGTGGTGAAGAATGCAGCAGAGCCATGGAAGCATGTTTTTCATGTAGTATCGAACAGGATGAATGTTGCGGCGATGAAGGTGTGGTTTAAGATGAGGCCAGTAGAAGGAGGAGCATATTTGGAGGTGAAAGCCGTAGAAGAATTCACTTTCTTAAATTCATCATATGTCCCTGTGTTGAAGCAGCGAGACTTAGCAAACTTGCAGAAGTCTAATCAAGCTGAAAACACAACAAATGACATGAAAACTAGCAATAAGTACCTGTCCATGTTGGATTACCTTCGGTTTTATTTGCCGGAGATGTACCCTAAATTGCATAAAATCTTACTTTTGGATGATGATGTTGTGGTTCAAAAAGACTTGACAGGTTTGTGGAAGATCGATTTGGATGGGAAGGTGAATGGTGCCGTAGAGATCTGTTTTGGCTCTTTCCACCGATTCTCTCATTACTTAAATTTCTCTCATCCTTCAATCAAGGATAACTTCAATCCAAAAGCTTGTGCTTGGTCCTATGGTGTGAATATATTCAATCTTGATACTTGGAGGCGTGAAAAATGCACGGATAATTACCATCACTGGCAAAGCATGGTAAATTTCTTCTGCCTTTAGTTATCTGTGCAACTTTTAACTTCTCTAATATGTGCTATTACTTTTTGCTGCTATAGGATTCTATGTCAATACTTTGACAAATACATGGGTTAATGTTTTCAGCTGAAAAAATTCCCCGAACAATGCTTGAGCTTCCCTTTATACAATACATATGATGCACAAATACTTCACTTTTAGTCACATATGCATGCTGCCTTAAATTTCTTTAACCTGTGATTAATTTTTATCTTTTATAAAATTTCCGTATTTTTCGGTGCATCATTTAATACTCGTATTCGTATTTGTCCAACATTGTACAATACTAATAGGTTACTATAACTGTGGTGCTGACTATTGTATTTAATTTTTTGGTCTAAATCTGTCATCAGAATGAGGACCAAACTTTATGGAAATCAGGGACCCTTGCGCCTGGTTTGATCACCTTCTACTCCACAACCAAGTCATTGGACAAATCCTGGCATGTGCTAGGGCTAGGATACAATCCTAGTATCAGCATGGACGAGATCAACAATGCGGCTGTCATCCATTACAATGGAAACATGAAACCATGGCTCGACATTGCTTTGAATCAATACAAGAATCTCTGGACTAAATATGTTGACAATGACATGGAGTTTGTGCAGATGTGTAATTTTGGCCTGTAATTGAGATCAACACTGCAACAGTGCATTGGTGCTGTTATTATATGATATACTTGAAACCAAGTGTTCATTGTATTGGGGTTATCAAGTTAAATATACCCTTTTCACAGAGAAGTTCTGTGTTGTCATCAAGTTTATATTCTAATGGGAATTCTGTCTGAGAATTTGTTGTTGATAGTTTTCAGATGGTAACCAATAATTTTGAATTGGAAAATGTACACGTAGTCACACCCCCTTTCTCTCTTTTCTTCTATAGTTTGGAGCATATTTAGTATTTGTTCAATTGCTGATGGTAATGTAATGACTATGATTAACTAGAAGATATTACTGTTTTATCTATATACCACTGTATTCTGTTCTTTTTCATGTTTCTGGGCATATATTCTTTTTTTGGTGAAAATTGTATAATGTTTTTTTTTTTTTTGGGTTTGGCTTGGAATTTAGATATTGTTGTCAACCATCTCATGACAGAAATAAAAAGATAGTACAGAGCACAACAGAATACTTACTATTGTTTGTGTTTTGATAACACTGGTCGTGTATAGCTCATTCCATATGAAGTTAACAGGGACTTTTCTACTATTCACTGGATGAGGAATCTGTAAGAGGCTTTCTAATATTCAAGTCAATATGAGAAATGTATTATACCAGTAAAATAATTAAAATAATTTAGAGTTTATCATTTGTTGAGAGATAAAACATGATTTGTATAGCAATTAGATTATAGATTATAAAATGACATTGATATTATTTCTATTTAATTATTAAGATCCTCAATTACAAGTTATCGTGAGTAATCACAGAGTTACACCTCAGGTAATGTAACCGATCACACACATACCATGGCAATGAAGAAATTTTCAATGCATCAAACAAACTCCAACGGCATATGCATCTCAAACCGGACCTTCTGGTCAAACCAGAAACCAAAGCTCGGTCGGTTCAATCAGATGGCAGGACCCTTCAAAGTCCAAACTGAAAACTGGTTAGACCGGAAAAACGGTTCAGTAAAACCGGAACCCTAGCCCTCCAAGCTCTCCAGTCTCCACTTTTTCTCCTCACTCCTCACTCTCCCATTCCTCTTCTCAGTCTCCCGCCGCCGCCGTTCTTCCCTCCCTCCTCCAGCCGCCGCGTCCCTATACTTCGCCCTCCGTCGCATCTCGTCACTCCGCCATACGTCGCTTCTCTTTCTTCAGCTGGCGCCGTCCCTTCACTGGTTAGTATTCTTCTTGTTTTTTTTTTTCTCCTGTTTTTCCCACCGAATCTAGTTGCTTCTGGAAATTTTTGTCCCCTCCTTGCGAATTTTGGATTCCATTGTCACTTCCTTCAAATGTTTCTGTAATTTTTTCTTATGTTGCCTCTGTAGTTCTGTTAATTTAATTTGTTGTTTCTGCTGTGGCTTATGATATTCTTGATTTGGTATGTTAAAGTTTTGTTGTTGTTGTTGTTGATGATGATGATGATGATGATGTTATGTTATGAGCTTATTGATTTGATTTGGTATGGTATGGTTGCTGTTGCTAGTCTGAATGGTCCAGTTTCAGAACCTTGGTTTAAACAAGGGTGAATTGAATGAAGAAGATGAACTTTCTGATATTTGCATGAAGGATCAACTCATTACTTCCAATTGAAATAGGATCCATATTGGGAAAAACTCATGCCGTTTGTCAGTAAATGAGAGGCATTTCGAAAACATCTCGGGTCGAAATATGGCTTTATAAAAGTGAATTGCAAAGCTCAATATGCTAGCAGTAGTGAATTGCAACTATTTAACACACTAAGTAGATGGGGTATGGTTACTAAGTTTTAACGGATTTTGCAGCTGCATTTTCACATTAATATTACTAGCTTTGTCGGGTAGCTTTGAATGGCGAGTGAGGAGGATCCACTGAAGAAGAACCAAATAGTAGAGGCGAGAGCAAGAAACATCAGCCACAATGTAAGGTGTACAGAGTGTGGGAGTCAATCCATTGAAGAATCTCAAGCAGACGTTGCAATTCTGCTCAGAAAGGTACCTCTACTCTATTGTTTCTTCTAAGTCCCTTACCATTTCAACTTTTTTCTTCTTTCAAAGAATATTTGATTTGAATGTCCTTTTATAGTCTAAACAGTTTATTTTGAATTTGGTTAAAAAGATACCGTTTATTGATGAACGCAGAATGAATGAATTACAACAATAGAATTAGACACACATCATGGTGCAGGAGCAGATATGAGTTGTGTTTGCATTGTTTGTTATGTGTAATAGAATAAGTTGGTTTTTCTATCTATTATAAGAAGTTCCACGTTATCTAGTTTACAAAGATTCTCCCTCCCCAGCTCCCCTACCAGTATAAATAAACCCATGTACTCTTTTGCTTGAGAAATTTAATTGAAATGTGATCCTAACAAACTTCTAAGTTCTAAAAGTCTCCAAAGTTGAAATAATTAGAAAAAGGGAACATGAATTATTAGGATTGAGATGATTTTTTGGTTTCAGGAGACTAAAAATATGTCTCTAAACAAGCCTAATGGCCAAACTTTGTTAATTGTTATGATATTATCTCATCTGGTGAGTTATCAATGCTCAATTTGACTATATTGCTTATGAATGCACTATTTGTGAGTTATGGATATAGTTAATCTTTTTAATTCTTATTTCGGCTTTGTTTCTAATTTTAAAAAAACTTCCCTATGCATGTATGCTTAATAGCGTCTTTAAGCAAATAAACAATTTTGAAACTTCGTGTCGAAATACACAAGAGCCTTTCATCCCCCTTAATTTTGTTTCCTTCCTTGCCAATTATTCAAACTACTGTCTAAGGGAAGTTAAGGAAATCAAACAGCGTATACCAGACTGCTTCCTATGAGATTTCTCGTGTTTGAAATAACTGTTTCTGTAACATGTTTCGGAAGATCATTGTCCTTCCATACATTTATGCTGTATAATATAAAATAAACATGCTTGCTAGAAGCCTTAGGAAACAAATTGTTGTGCTATGATGTAAACACTGGAACTATTTTGTAGTTAATTCGAGATGAAATTCGGTCCGGAAAGTCTGACAAGGAGATCTACAAGAAACTCGAGGATGATTTTGGCGAGACTGTACTTTATGCACCAAAGTTTGATATGCAAACAGCAGCTTTGTGGTTATCACCGGTAAGAAAAATATTTTCAGATGATGAAAAACACTTGAACTTCTTGATTTAATTTTTAGTTTTTCACGATAATGTAGTTGAATTTGTGCTGAGTCCAGAAATGTTTGCTTTCAAACAGGTGCTATTTGCAGGTGCAGCTGCTGGGGTATGGGCTTACAGTAAGCATAGACAAAAGACTAATGTTCATATCATGGCTTTGAATCTTGTTAGAGGCATTCCATTGACTCCAAGGGAGAAGGAAACCATGCTTGATGTTCTTACACCGCCTCCTTCTCAGGTAGCAAGAACTTCTTCGTGGTGGCGGAGATGGCGAGGTCAATGATCCCGTTGATTATATCTTCCTGTAATGGCTCTAATCCTTGCTTGGGTAACTTGGTGAATTTTATGGATAGAAAGAAATAAAATATCAAGTTGAAGAGAAAATTTGATGTAATTTATTAAGGTAGAATCGGTAATTCATTTCCAAGACAATGTTATTAGTGGCATTTACAAAGACTATGATGTATTGTCAAATATTTTAATAGTGTTTTATTATTAAAAAAGTTATAAGGGGAATTGTATCACTTTTTTTTTGTTCTTTGCTTTCTATGTTTTTAATATTATTGAAATAAAATCAGGTAAAAGTATCAGACATTATATTCTGAAAAATAAATAACTTTGTGTAACAGATCTATAACAAATTAGAAATATAGAGAAGAGTAAAAGAGGAAATGGAGAAGAAACGAATGAAAAGATTTTTTAGAAATATATAGAATGAAAAAAAAAATTAATTATTTTGTTGGTCATTATATTTTTATAAAATTTGCAATTAATTCTT
>NC_029794.2:131277402-131281089 GCF_000816755.2 Arachis ipaensis
AATTTAATAAAATTATAAAGAATAAAAGAATATTAATAATAATAATAAGAGAAAAGGACAAATAGATTCCTAATCTTTTGTCCTGCGGACATTTTCGTCCTGACCAATGAAAAATACTTTTAAGTCCCTGACTTTCACAAAATTTGGACGGATTAGTTCTGACGGAGGCATTTGGATGGAGAGACTGATCCGTCCAGATTTTGTGAAGGTCAGGGACTTAAAAGTATTTTTTAATGGTCATGAACAAAAATGTCTGCGGGACAAAAAGTTAGGGACTTATTTATCCTTTTCTCTAATAATAATAATAAAAAGAGTAATAGTTATAGGCTTATAGCTGACCTGTTGAAAAATGGGGACAAGTACATGTGAGAATGGTATAGAAAAGGACAGTAAGGGCAGAGGATCCAATCCAATGTCGCGAGTGGCGACATCAAAACGCAACCTCATTCCTTAATTCCATAATATGATCTAATCCACACTTCCCACGTCACTTACGTCCACTTTCTCTCTTATCTACTTTCATTTTGTTCAAAGCACTCTTGATGATGATGATGATGATTATATTTTGTGTTCTTTCTTCAAAATAGAAAATTTAAATTTAATTGACAAAACTTAAAAGAGAGTTAAGGATGAGAAAATTCAACACAGAATCTTTACTGATTTGGCTTATATTGGTTCAGATCCAATACTTAATAACCTTTAAAATTATTCATTTTACTTTTACCAACTGCAAGATGTTTTTAGTCAAAGCTTTCTCAAATTTCTTTTATTTGTTAGTTGTTACCATATTGTCACTTAGACCTTAGCATTCTCAAATATTATTTTCTTAACGTAGCTGATGTACAAAGTGAGTCAGTCCAGTTAAGGTGTCAACTGAGTGTTGTTTTTTTTTTTTTTTTTTTTTTACGTTAGTTGACTTTAACAACTCCAGCTTTTAGTTTTAGTTTTTAAGTTTCTAAAATTGATTTATTTTTTATTTTTTCCAATCGTAAGTATATTATTTTAAGAAATAAATCGAATGTCTTTTAAGGTGAGTTTCATAAATCTATAGACTTTTTCAAATAATTGAAAGAAGAATGCTATATGTCCAGCAAATATTATTATTTTTGACCAGCAATAATTTATGTTTATATTTATAAATATTTTGTATACAATAAGTATATAATTTACATTTATATTTATCAGAATTTTACACACATAAATCAATACAATTTACATTTAAATTTTTTAAAATTTGCACGCATAAATTAGTAAAATTTATTTGTTAAAGATAATTTAATATTTGTGCTGACCAAATAATGACTAAAAATACTAAAAATTGCTGCTCCTCAAAAATTTCCCTAATTGAAAAATAAGATATTGTTTGCTCAATAATTTTATTAATTTTGCAACACTTAGCAAAACATTAAATAACACTCAGTGAAATTTTTGATGTATTATTTTCTATATTATCATAAAAACTTGTATCCAAAAAGTTGTTTAACAATACCAGTGTGATTATTATTTCACTAGTGTAAAATAATGCCAATAAAGAAACATAATTAGGAAATTAGTTGGTATCTACTCCGGATCGGTCTCTAGTCTACTAATAACTTCTAATATTACGGTTCAATATTTAAATTCAAATATCTCCTTTATCTTAACCAAATAAGATAAGATAAGATAACAACTATCGACTATATAAAGGGGATATAGTAGTGTCTTTTCAGGTATCTATTTCCATTACTTCAGTCAGATAATCCGGCTACCGTCTCAACTCACAAGTCTTCGATACATCACATAATTCATATTAAAGACCTCGTAAGTTTCTGATCCATCACATAATTTGTATCAAAAATATCTAGTAAAGTATATAAAAAATATTTATAAAAATTGTAATTTTTCCTTGTATGTCTCATTTAAATTTAAAATTTTTATGTTGATTCCATCCCTTTTTTTCCAATACCGTCTATAATTAGAAAAAAATAAAGGAAAAGAGAACATAAGTTATACTTTAAAATATATATGTCATTATTCTTTTAATAAATATGATGATACTCCAACATAAGATTTTATAATTTTCTTCATGGTTTTCAGTATTCGGAATGAATATCTTACTATTTAAATATCTTAATTTGCATATATCAATATAAAAATATTTTACGTTTCAATGTTTCACTTTCTGCACATGAATAAAAACGTGATTGAATTAAGATATAATAATTAGCATATCAAAATAATCATCTAAAAACATTTTAAAGTACACCAAAATTATTAATAATAATAATTAATTCACAATCTTCGTCATTGTTTATGCGGTCCTTCCGAAGCTCCAATCTTCCATCGAAGGAGAGCTTAGTCTCTTTCTCTCTGTTTCTTACTTTGTGGAACACAACCCACACTAACAACACAAAAATCTTCCGCACCCTTTTAATCTGCACTCTCTTTCACACGGTAATAATTCATCTCGAGCCATTCTCTTTTTTCTATTAATATATTTAATGTGTATTATTTTGGTTTAATTTTCTGTTTATTGGAATTTTGATCAGTTACCATGCAAGCATCAAGTTTTGCCTTTAAAGGAACCAGTGCCACTATAAGGGTTCAAAAGCAGAATTCTTTGGTGGATTTTGGAAGCTTGAGAAATGGGAGTGGTGTGAGATTTAGAAGAGTATGCATGCCTAATAGTAGTAATTGCTTTGGCTTAAGGCTTGGTTCTGTTACTGTGGAAACTCACCTGGATAGAGCTTCACTTGGTTTTAATCACATGTTTGGGTATCCTGCTAAGACTAGATCCCTCAGAGTTCATGCTTCTGGTTTGTATGCTGTTTCTAGTGGCTTTAATTTGTTGGATTTATTGATTATTGTGATTTTTTTTATTAACTACATTTACCAAAGATTTGAAATATGATTTGAGTCATGTATGGAGCCATGATTTATTTGCTTGATGCCTGCTTTCATGGTGAGATTGTTTGCTTATCATTTTATTGTTGTTTTGTATTGAACATTTGAACTGCAATGTTGTTCTCTGACAATTCTCTGCTTCTCTCTGTGTACATGTTATCCGTGTTAGTCTCTCTGTGTGTGTGTGTGTGTGTGGGTGTGTGTGTGGGAATGAAATTATTTTGATAAGTGGTTGGGGGTCATAATGTATGAAGTAAAGCATTGATTCGTCAAATAGGTGGTGAATTTCAATGTGGTTGTAAATTTTTGTAGCTAGGCAAGTCTATACTCTTTTTTGGTTAAGGCTGGATACAGGTTATGTGTGTGTGGCTGTAGAGTTTCCTTGTCAAGATCTTGATGACCTCTTAATGAGGTTGTGGCGTAGGAGATGGAGTGGGAGATAGGTGATGTTAAATTGGGATGGGCACCATTTGTGAGGCTTGAAATCTGCCATGCTTTTTGCATGTCTCAAACACGTATCAACTGGTCTGTTAGGAACATTGGTTTTGAAGAATTAATTTTCTTTTGAAAAATCTAGGTTTTGAAAGTGTATATTATAGTATCCATTCATCCTTATTATTGTTTTTAGCTCTTGGTGGCTCTCAAGTCCTGGTGTCATCTCATGATTCATGAATGTGTATCATTTGAATATGCTTACATTGCCCAATGTGCAGTTGCATAGGCATTAATTAATTGAGTTAATTCTGAAAACACTCCTTTTAGTGTTGGAAGTTTCTTTTACATGTCTAATATTTTCAAAATCTT
>NC_029794.2:131281161-131293261 GCF_000816755.2 Arachis ipaensis
GGCTTTCTGATATATTAATATGCTCATAATAGTAAGTAAAATTGAGTTGCAGATGGAGGTGTCGAAGATGTTGTCCCCACCGTTCCTCAGGGGAAATCTTCTGGAACTGTTCTGCCCTATGTTGGTGTTGCTTGCCTCGGAGCCATTTTATTTGGTTATCATCTTGGGTATGGATTGCCTCTTTACAGTATCTGTTCATGTTTATAACCATCTAAGTTATGTCAACAATGTTGTGCCTGCAATACATTGTTGGATTCTATTGTTATATCACTGTTTTTCATTAGATAGTATCTTTATGTTGCAAACTTCTAACAATGCCTTGTTTGGGTAGGGTGGTGAATGGTGCTCTAGAATACATGGCAAAGGATCTTGGAATAGTTGAAAATACTGTTTTACAAGGTACATTTTAGTTCTTTTTATATATAGTTTTAAACTACTTTGAAATGTTTATTTTATGAGCAATGAAAAGGGAGTGGATATTGCAACTAACAGTGTCACTCCGAATTTGGGAGATACTACCCTCAATGCAAAGTACATCTATACCTAAAACTTATCAAATTGGAGTGACATTATCAATTTGGGAGTGGTTTTATCCACTCCCCAATGAAAACTGTACATTTCTATGAAAATACCATATATTTACATAAAAGAAAGGAGAATAGTTTCTCCTATTTTTTAACTCTGCTCTTATATTTTTATGTTAGTGTGTGTAGCCAACAAAGTTCTCAGATTACTTTCTGTCCATGTTATGACCCTGTTATATAAACAAAATGAAAGGGTGCAGAAACATAAGTAAAAAAAGGTTTATTATTTTTGTTAGCATGTGAATTTGTATGCCTTATGTTTACATCTTCTGATTATAAAGTATATTAGCTTTGCCTGTATTATTGTATAGGCCCGATAGTAGTTTTCTCTTGATTTTCATGGCTGGAAAATCCTTGAGCAGGTTGGATTGTCAGCACTCTCCTAGCTGGTGCAACTGTTGGTTCCTTTACCGGTGGAACATTGGCTGACAAATTTGGTAGAACTAGGACTTTTCAGTTAGATGCAATCCCACTAGCAATTGGAGCATTTCTTTGGTATGTTAATTGTTCTTTAGGACAAGGTTTTATCTTTTGTATAATGTGCTATATATCTGATGTTTTGAGCTATGCTATACTTACAGTGCTACAGCCCAAAGTGTTCAGACAATGATCATTGGTCGGTTGCTTGCTGGTATTGGAATTGGGGTCACATCTGCTATTGTACCACTATACATATCTGAGGTTGTGACCTTTAAAATTACTCTTACATTTGTCAACATTTTTAAATTTTTATGTATTTATGTGATCCTTGTGACAATGTTTACATATATATATATATACTGGGCAGATTTCACCAACAGAAATTCGTGGAGCTCTTGGATCTGTTAATCAACTTTTTATTTGTATTGGGATTCTTCTGGCTCTGGTGGCTGGGTTACCTCTAGCAGGAAACCCTATATGGTATTGAGTTGTTTCATCATAAAGCTTTTTATTTATTTATTTGGGAATTTTTCACCATTACCATTTTGTGAGCTGTTTATTTCTCCTGATGAATCATATCGTTCAGATGTTGTAGCATGTATGTTGGAGATGCAAATTAATGTATTCAGTGTAAATAACTTTGGAAGCAAAATTCTTAGTTCTATTATTTTCTTGTATTCCATGTGACGAGTGGGAAAACTTGTGGCTTTTTTTGAATTGAGAAACAAATAGATTAACAAGACCCTCTTTCCTTTGTGATTTTCCTACTGTTCTTTTCCTTTTCAAAGAGAAATCTTCGAGGATGTTTTCAATTTGTTATTTTCAACTTGAGTTAATAGACAAACTTCGATACACAGTCACTTATTGGCAAGTTTTTCTACCTTCTCCAACTGACTCAATTTTATTGTTTTTTTTTTTTTTTCTAGGTGGAGGACTATGTTTGGCATTGCAATTGTTCCATCAGTTCTGTTAGCACTTGGAATGGCAATTTCTCCAGAGAGTCCCCGATGGCTTTTTCAGGTTGTCCTGCAATTAAGTGTTATCTTATGTCGTGGCCTCGTGGGAGTAATAAGTTTATCTGACAAATAGCCATTGAAAAAAAAAAAGAAGCTGCTGCTTTTGGATCTATCAATGAGTTTTGTCAAGTATTCTACTCGTTTAATTCATCAGAACATGAATATTTTACTCTTTATGATATTTGTCAGTTAAGATTTGATGCAATGATTTTATGGTAGTTTTTTTGAGAAAATTCCATTTATTATTTTACAGCAAGGAAAAATAGCTGAAGCTGAAAAGGCTATTAAAACACTATATGGGAAAGAAAGAGTTGCTGCAGTTATGCGTGACTTAACAGCAGCAACTCAAGGTTCTTCTGAACCTGAAGCAGGGTGGTTTGATCTGTTTAGTAGCAGATATTGGAAAGGTACCAAAAAACTTATGTTGATGAATGATGACTAATCTAGTTTTAATAACCCCATTAAAAAACTTCTTTCAATGTCATTTAAAGAATTGCTATCATATCATCCCTACTTCAGTTAATTTTATCTGCTTGTTATCATTTGTGCTAAGCTTCATCATTTGAAGGCTTTTTCAAACATATTCCTTATTTCAAGGGGGGTCCATATAGTCCTATATACATAACATAATTATTGTGATTTGTGATAATTTTATCTTGAATATGTTTTTTGAAAGCCAATTCTCTTGTTCCGATATAAGCCCATAGCATTGTCAGATTTTATAACCCAAGAGACTACCTTTAATGTTCTGACTTCACTGAGGCATGCCCGTTATACATAAAATATTTGTGTGAACTGTGAAGTGTTATATCTTAATGATAATCATCCAACAGTTTATGTTTTTTCTTTCACTGCTGAATTTTCTTTGGTTTACTCTGGAGTCTGGTGTTGATGAATGCTTTCTTACATAAAATGGTGTTGTAATTCCCTAAAATGTCTTATCCCAGTTGTGAGCGTTGGGGCCGCACTTTTCTTGTTCCAGCAGATGGCTGGAATAAATGCTGTCGTCTATTATTCAACTTCTGTGTTTCGCAGTGCCGGAATCGCTTCTGATGTTGCAGCAAGTGCCCTAGTTGGTGCATCAAATGTTTTCGGTTAGTATTTTTAATATTAGTTAGCTTTGTGCAATATGCATGGCATGATACTTTTTATGATTGATGTTTTATTTTGTTGTAGGAACTGCTATTGCTTCCTCCTTGATGGACAAACAAGGAAGGAAAAGTCTCCTTATCACAAGTTTTACTGGGATGGTACTAGTTATTTTCTGCATGCATCCAGACCTAAAGCATAAAAACATAATATATTAACTATAGATTGGTGATATTCTGGAATATCACAAGCTTGAATGTATAATGTGATTTTCGTAGCCCTAATGCTCTCTGGCTAAACTTCCTTGGGTTAAAAGACATTTCTTGCACTTTTGTTGTGTGCGACAATAGGGCTTATATACTTTACACTTTAAATTACCATGATTAGTTAAAACCCATCTCCTTTTGGCTTTCAACTCAGCCATGATATCCCAAAGGCCTGCATGCCAAATTATGGATGTAAGTAGCACTGGGTACATCAGTGTTTCCATAATACTTTAAATTATTTGAATGCCAATTTTCCGTTTTCTATATATGAATAGTTTTTCCCTAGTCTTCATCTACATTAGCATGCCGATACTTTTGGGTTTAAACTATAGGTATCCTCCTATTGGAGGCAATCCTATTTGAGCATTTGGTATCCCATAGGGGACATGGTTCTCCCAGCACCGATTTTTTTATACCCAAGAGCACTGGTTAAGGGGAAGGTGTATCTTCTATTCCAATTAACCATGTGTCCGTTACTACTGGCTTTACTAATTAACCAATTTTTCTTTCTCACAGGCTGCTTCTATGTTGCTTCTTTCCCTGTCTTTTACTTGGAAGGTCCTTGCGCCATACTCAGGCACACTTGCAGTCCTTGGGACTGTTCTGTAAGTCATTTGAATATCTGAAAGATTTAAACCTCAATTAACATATGGCTATGTCCTATTGTTCTCTCTATAATCTAGTCTTTCCATTTCTGTTGACTCTGCGATCTACGAATTTAACCAGCTATGTCCTATCCTTCTCCCTTGGTGCTGGTCCTGTGCCTGCCTTGCTTCTACCAGAGATATTTGCTTCTAGAATCAGAGCCAAAGCAGTTTCTTTGTCATTAGGCACACACTGGGTGAGTGATTTTGCATAGCAGTCTAAACTCTAATGTTTTACGCGTAACTACTGTATACATCTTGCTATCATTTTATGTCTGTACATATTCATATTGATTTGCCTGATACTATAATGAAGAAACTTACTTAGGAAATAGGTTGATTATTCTACCTCAAAAATTTTGGATCTATTTCTTTCTATGTGATACCCAGATTGGTATGACTTATTTTGCATTGAATTTTATTGCTATACAGCCTTTCTTGGTTGCCTAAATATTTTTCTGATAACGAAACTTGGATTATTTCCTTGTCCTATCAGATCTCCAACTTTGTCATCGGCCTCTACTTTTTGAGTGTGGTGAACAAGTTTGGCATCAGCTCTGTTTACTTGGGGTTCTCGGGCGTTTGCATTCTCGCTGTCTTGTACATAGCAGGTAACGTGGTGGAAACAAAGGGTCGATCTTTGGAGGAAATAGAACGTGCCCTCAGTCCCACGAATTGAAAATCTTCCATAAGGTGCATGTGGTCATAATTACAATGCTGCTCATGGAATTGTTTTGCCTTTAGAACTGATGCTAGCTTTCTTTACTCAATGGTCATCATCTTGCCTAGTGAGCTGGTCGGCAGCTAGTAGTTTATTGTTGCCAAGTTTCAGTTGTGAAAATATGAGAATGATATGTGTGAGAGCTATTGTCAAGCGTCTGTACTTTGTATCTATTTTGGAACTGACAAATTTTGCCTAGAATGTATGTTTGGTAGATATTGTCAAGAACATTCTCAGTTTCTCGCTTCAATTTATCAGGGTTGAATAAGATTCCTCTAGCCTTAGAGTTTCCTTTGATGTAATAAACCATGAGGTTGGCACTAATTGTACACTTCTGTTTCTGGAAGCAATAAGTTTAGAGGTTTCTTGGATTTCCAAGTTTATCAAACTCTCAAGTTCAGACCCTGAATCAAGTTTACGTGTTAAATTCAAATTTACCGAAAATCCATAACTTCAGGTAAACTTTCAAGTTAGATAAGAAACTACTCCTCCTTTCCCTTTGCATTTGAATGAGTATATTTTCAAATAGGTCCCTAAGGAATTTCGTATTAGACGATTTTGTGTAAAATCCGGTTAATTAGTGGATAATTAATCAATAAGTTAAAATATCTTCTAGAAAGTGAGAAATGAGGTTTTTATGGTGTAATGTGATAGAGAAATTAAAGACGAGAATTTCGACACAAATTTTAAAAAAATCGGCCTAAGATTGGGCTAAATGGGCTAAACTGGGCTAACCGGACTTAAGTTGGGCCTTTAGGCCCAACCAAGCTCTCATTTAATAAAAGAGCTGAGCACTCTCCCTCCTCCATAAACACACACACGCTGAACACAAAGGGAAACGGGGAGAAGAAAACATAAACCCTTGCTACTATCCACCTCAAACTTCCATGGATCATAACTTTTGATTCGGAGCTCCGATTGACGCACTGTTTGCGACCACGGCGTCGAGCTCTACAAAACCCATATAATCAATCTCGAGGTAAGCCACGTTTTCTCCTTCGATTTCCAGCCCTTGATTTCGAGTTTATTAGGCAAAAATATTAAAATTTGTGAGCTCCTTGTGTTATAGGATCAAATTAGCTTGAAGGGAAGGCTTGTTCTAACTCCCTTGATCCTTGGGTAAGATAAGGAATCTCAAACCCTAGTGAAAGTGTTGAATTTGAGGTATTTAATGATTGAGTATTGTGTTTTTATGTGATATTGTGGCTTAGGCATTATATATGTGTGTTTTGGAGCTTGATTGGTGATTTTGGAAAGTTTGGAAAGGAGCCTTGTGTGGGAAATCTGTTGGTGAGGCTTTGGAAAGCTTGAAAGTTGAATTTGAGAGTGTTCCGGGTAGAACGAGAATCGGCCAAAGTATGGTTTCGGTTTCCTGTATCTAAAATGTAATGTTGTGTGAAAACGTAGGCTAGTGACCTTAGCATAGGGTTTTGAAATAATGAGTTAGTTGATGGATGATATAAATTGTGTTGTTATGTATGAACATTGGTGGGTTGTGACATGTTGATATATTTGATGTAATTGTGGGGTGATTTGGATTTGGATTTGGATATGTGAATTATGATGATAATGGTGGGCAAGTATGTGATGTCGTATGTGATGTGCATTAATGTGTTTAATTGATGATTATGTTGAGACTTTTGTTGGTGAGCATGTGTTGAAGGGTGATATTGAAATATGTACGTATATATGATAATTGATGGATTGAACATTTGTTTGGAACTTGAATTATGAAATGTTGATTATGAGGTGAAACTTGTTAAATTGAAGTTTTGTTAAATATGGTGAAATTGGTGGATTGTTGATTGGAAAAGGTTTGGAAATGTTTGATGTCGGAATGGATGAGTTTTGGGTTGATTTTATATGGAATTGGTAAATGTATGTTTAAAAATGGGGAGTTTATAAGTTTTGGTAAAATCGGGATTTTGATGAATTTTAACGGATCATATCTTGAGCTTTTGTTTTCGAAATTTGATGATTTTTATATCAATGAAAATATAATTTCATAAGCTTTAAAATGGTTAAAATTTGGTTGAAATCTGAATTTTGTGGAAGGAGATATGATCGTTGGAAGTTTGGGCAAAAAATCTGAATTCTGCAACTTCTGCAGAATTTGTGATTTCTGGTTTGTGTGCGGACGCATAGCCCTATGCGCACGCACATTTGGCGAGAATTTGGTCTTGTGCCCACGCACAGCCTTGTGCGTACGCACACGCGGAGACAGGGCTGCTGGTGGCAGCGCCAGCACGCCCTGTGCGTACGCGAAATCAATGAAGGATTGCGAGCTGTGCGTACGCACAGGCCTGTGCGCACGCACACGTTGGGAATGGCATGCTGGTGGTGGCGCTAGCACACCTTGTGCGCGCGTCAACCCTGGAGATTTTACTTTCTGTGCGTACGCACAGGCCCGTGCATACGCACACGTTTAAAAATACTTCTGGGCGTGCGCACGCACACCCCTGTGCGTACGCACGTGACCCAATTCTTTTCTAAACCTTTTGTTTTCAAACTCTTCACATTCCCAACAAACTCGTAATCTTCCGAGATGTTATTTCAGGCTTATAAACCCCAAATTTCATCCCTTAATCTTAAATTGATGTAAAATGCCTAGTGAATGATAGTGAGCTAGGGAAGAGGGTAACTTGTGGAGGAAGAAAGGGGATGTTATGTTGAGTATGATGGATTATGATGATATGAGTTGTTGGGGAGGATGATGGAGTGCTGTATATGATATGGGCCGAATGGCTGAGTATGATATGAGCTGAAAGGCCGAGTATGATGTGAGCCGAATAGCTGTGTGTGATGACAGTTTATGAATGTAAATGAATTATGAATTTAAGTCGGATGGCTGAGATGAATGTTGAGTTATGGCTGAGGATAATTGTATATGTAAATTCATGATGTGATATAATAGATGAATAATAAATGGAAAGGTTGGGTGTGAGTACGTTTGAAATGCTTCTCTCTGGTTGTAAGGGTGACAGGGCACCGATACCCTATACCATGGGCGACAGGGCACAGATACCCTCTGATGGTAAATGGGCGACAGGGCGCAGATATACTCTAACGGTGACAGGACACAGATACCCTCTAATGGTAAATTGGTGATAGGGCACAGATACCCTCTAATGGCGACAGGGACATATACTATCTAACGGTGACAGGGCACGTATTCCCTCTAATGGTATTGACGCGCAATAGAGAGACTGCGGCCGGGTTAGCTACCGAACATGTCGGGTTGGCTAGATAACCGACAGATGAGACTCATCAGCCATTAGGACAGGCATGCATCATATGCATTATGTGTGATTTATCTGGATTGCCTAATTGACTGCATCATTATTTGCTAATTGCTTGATTGACTTATTTGCTTCCTACTTGTGCATCTCATATTTGATATACTTGTGTTTGCTTTTCAATTGTTGTTGGCAGTTGGGAGGTTTGCTGGATTGGAATGGGAAATTGTAGTTAGGATGAAGACCTTAGTTAGTTACCTGTGTTTGATTTTTATGGTCTGGACTTGTTTACACGCTTTGATTATAATCTGGAAGTTCTAGGATTGCCTTCGGCTTTCCCAGGACATTACATGTTAGATATTTGGGCACCGTTACCATGCTGAGAACCTCCGGTTCTCACCCATGCGAATTTTGTGGTTTTCAGATGTAGGACGTGAGGCTCCTCGCTGAGGCATGCTGGAGACTTCCTTTTGGCGGAGATCTTTAGTATCTTGGATTTTTATTTTGGTTATTATATACCTATTTAGATACTATATTCTCCACTGTATATGTATTTTGTATTTACTCTTCTTAGAGGTTATTTTGGAGAAGCAGGTTTTGTATTTTGTCTTTTGGGGTTGTTTAGGTAATTCTCTTATATATATGTATGTATACTTATATGCTCGGATCGGTTATCTTCGCAAGCCGAGTCCCGAGTCTTGATATATGTATTTTGGCACTCTTTGGTATATCTCTTAGCGTCATCTTACTCTCTATCTGTTAATCTACGTTACCAATTGGAGTGTTGCGCGTTTTGATTTATCGGTTTTAATTTACCCATTTTTCTTCAAAGGCTCCTAGTTATGAACATCCTTGCAATACTATACGTACTAAATTTTATTTTTAGAGGTCGTAATGCCTCGCCACCTCTGTTTTATGACTTAAGCATAAGACTCTGTGTGGTAAGGTGTTACATTTTGTCCCTTAGAAAATTTTATTACGTCGAGGTCCTTGAACTTTACAAAAATAGACATATAAGTTCCTACTTTAGTCAATTCCGTTGTTTTCACTTAGACAAATAGATCTTCAAAAATGTGACCGAAGAACTCTTATATCTTACTTTTATAAAGTTCAGGAACCTCAATGTAATAAATTTTTTTTGGGAATAAAAACGTCTAATTCAAAATTTCTTAAGGACCTATTTGAGTATATACTCCATTTGAATATATTGATATAAGAATGTGCACAAAATAATAGTAACAGATCAAAGAAACAAAAGTGATATGCCAAAAGATTGTAGTGTTTGATCAATCAAATAAACCTAAAGTTGCCAAATAGCAATTTAATCTGTAGTGTGAGATCCACTCCACTTGATAAAGGGATTCAGTTAACTAGCTTATACTACTGTTTTCCCAAGATTTAGCCATCAAGGTATTTTCAAGGTTTACAATTTCTCATTTCAGATTAATCATAAAGCATCTGAATCTGTAGGGGTTGTTAGATTCATCATTCAAGTATCTGAATTTTTGGAGGTATAAAATTTGCACAAGTTTTCTCTTCCGGTCTCCTTTTATCAAAATTCATCTGACAAACAATCCCTTAGGGGACAATGCTCCTGCACCAGGATAATCTAGTAGTATGGATTTTGGAGTAAACAGGTTATGCAAGATTAGCAGAGAGACACAGTGAATTCTTAGTTGTAAAATTTTTTACAGAACTTCAGCATGACATTGATGTGTTTCATGGCTACATTATACAATGTCTGATCATATGCTAATATAACTAGTTATAATTCCTTATAAGGTAATTAGCTCTGTCATCTATCTTCTTTACAAGCTATAATGAATCCAGCTTTGTCAACTTGTCAAGCCTCCAAACATGAAATTTTGATTTTCCCTTTATCCTACTATTCTGCATGCGTAGCGCAACATGAGCACTTACAGGTCTTTTTACCAAATACTCAACCCATGTTTAAATATTTTGAAGAAATTCCATGAATCCTCCTCACAGCAGTTCCATGGTGATATCTACATGTTGGACTTCCTCTCCCACCTTTCCTTGGTGTCAAGCCTACAAATATCAATAACAGACATCAACTAAGATTCTGAACTGTTCACATGAAGTATCACAAATAAAACTACATGTTCTGAACACAATTATAGCAGTTTTTTTTGGTTTGAAACAACCCATAAACACAAACAAAAATTGTCTTTAACGTTTTGTTTGAAATGAGAAACAAAGGCAGAGATAGTGTGTCACTAGACAAAAAATTCTTGTGCTTTCTGTATCTCCAAAAAAGAAGAGATGATGAAGAGTTGAAGACAGAACACTATGACAAAAATTTCTTGTGTTTTCTGAAACTGTCCCACACTACTACCGAACAAAATAAAAACGTAATTTGTGTCTCTTTCTCTTAAATCTGATGCTTCTGAAGATTGTTTTACAGAAATTAACAGTCACTCAGTAACCTGATTTGATTAATATTAGACTACATGAATCTGTTATCTTAATTTGATATGACAGATTTTTAAGAGTATCAATAATAGAATTATTCCCTACATTACAGTTAATGCTCACTTTGGTCCTTGTAGGTACACATGTGAATCATTTTGGTCTTTGTAGATTTTGATAGGTCAAAACAGTCCTTATGAGTAACACAAGTTAATCCCTCAAGAGACTCCCTCAAAGGACTGATTTGACCCACATTTGCTACCTACAGAAACTATTTTGATTTATCAAAATTTAAAGGACCAAAATAACTAGTGGGTATACCTATTACTAAGTACTAACTCTTAAGGATAAAAAGGGGCAAATTGAAACCAAAGAACTGAATGAGTATTACTAAGTACCAATGAAGCTCAATTAACCAAAGTGGAGTTAGAGTTATACCCCCAATGCAACTTTTGTTTCTTTGGTGCAGAAACCAGAGAGGTATTACTATTATCTTTTGAGTCCTTATCATTCTTTCTGGCAGCAAAAGCATCACATTTCAAGGGGCATGATGATTCTTTGACATCAACTTGTAAATCTTCAGTTCCACTTTTTTGGCTTCTTGCATGATCATTGCCTTGAGAAGTCTTAGCATCATCTACAAAACCCAAAAGTGAAGTTAAAAATAACAGAAAATTCAAAATAAGAGAGTGAAGGATTAACTATTTTTCGCAAGTTACTAACTAAAATTAATTACTCATAAGTCCCTCTCAATTGAAAATAACTAACACAACAGCACAACACCATGCACATGAAAAATCACAATAGGAACCTTTCAGTTTCGTTTTGAACTTTGATTTGGACTTCAATTGTAAGCGCTTCTTGTGCAGTTCCTATACCATTTGAAAGCAAATACACTGTTAATATCAATGCAAATGGAAGAAAAACGACCCAGATCCTAGACCGTTGGAAAACGTCAAATTTTCGCAATGGTTTTCGAATGTTGAAAAATCTCAGAAAAAAAAAAATCAAACAGAAAATTAAAGTGAATACCCACACGAAACTTGGATAGCTGATCTTGGGTGACACCTTTGGCGCTGAAATTGGGTCGCAGGCATGGTGATGATGCGATTGCTGCCTCTCTTCTTCGCTCCTCTTCTTCTTTTTCCATGGCTGCCTCTGTTTGCTCTTCACGTCTCAATTTGATTTTTCGGTCATGCAGGGTCAAGACTAATATTTTTTACCGTGGAAAAAAAAAAAACAAAATAAATACATTATGAGATTTGCTTTATTTTTTGGTCAATGACACAAAATAAAAGATTTAAACACAAAAAATATAATATAAACCTTATTTTTCTTTTTTTTTTTGGTTTTTAAAATGATTAAAAATACGTAATTAATTAACAATATCTGCAGTTTTATACGGATGTAATGGTAATTTGGTGTAAAAATAGTTTTATGTGAAGATTTACATTCAATTATTTTTTATGAAATTTTTTTTATCATAGATAGAGAAACTCGAACTCACGACTTATTAGGTGAATATGAAAAGACTATATCATTTGAGTCAAACATATTAAATTATCAATTTTTAACTATTAATTTTATATAAAAATAACTGCATGTGAATTTTGACCATAATTTTATCATAAATAATTAGACAAATATTATTTTAGTTTTGGTTAAATTCTAATTTTTTTCTATTGTTTAAAATT
>NC_029794.2:131295692-131305635 GCF_000816755.2 Arachis ipaensis
ATGAAACAAAATAAAAGATTTAAACACAAAAAATATAATATAAACCTTATTTTTCTTTTTTTTTTTGGTTTTTAAAATGATTAAAAATACGTAATTAATTAACAATATCTGCAGTTTTATACGGATGTAATGGTAATTTGGTGTAAAAATAGTTTTATGTGAAGATTTACATTCAATTATTTTTTATGAAATTTTTTTTATCATAGATAGAGAAACTCGAACTCACGACTTATTAGGTGAATATGAATATCATTTATCATTTGAGTCAAACATATTAAATTATCAATTTTTAACTATTAATTTTATATAAAAATAACTGCATGTGAATTTTGACTTATCATAAAATATTACATAATCAATGTTTTTCAGCATTTATCTTACATTCAAAAAAGCATTAATCAATTTTCCATTTTTTGCTAAACTTATCATCCTTTTATTGTTATGATCACTATAATTACCATTTTTACTATTACGTATCTCCGGAAAGACAAATCATAATGGCAAAAAGCTAACTTTAACCAAATGTTAAAATAATTTTATTTAAAAAAAAGGTAAAAATATAAAACACAACCATCTTAAAAAAATTGACTTTTTGTAACACATGCTGATGCTGAAGCTAAATAAATCATTCTTAATCGATTGGATTTGCAACTTAGATTTATGAAAGTTGAGGTTGAATGGAATCAAATGATCATGCTATTCATTTGAGCATCTCCACCAACCTACCCCAACTTGTTGATTGGTCGGACAATTTTGACCCCAGCTTATATAAAAAATTCATAATAATTCATATTATTATTCATAACTAAGAAAGTGGTTCTTTTTTCTTTCTTTTTTCCAAAAACGTTTCTTGGTGTAGTTGGTACTCACTCACCTCTCTGTCTTGGCATACCAAATTCACCTCTATTTAATATCTTTCTACTTTCTCATTTTCTCCCACATACACCACACCTTAGATTTTCGCTGATTCTATTCGAATTTCAATAAAACCAGGTTTGCATTAAACCTACTATTTTTCTTTCTTTTTTTGTTTTTGTTTTTGTATTTTATGTGCACTTTAGTTAGTGTATGATCGATTGATGGTACAAATGAGTGATCATGATTCATGAATCTATCTTCTTTAGTTTGTGTTGTGGTTTTCTGAGAAATCTATAAGATAGTGTTGTTGATGATCTGGGCTTTACTTCTAGTTTCTCGCTGATCATGCCATCATTATTAATGACGTTGGATCATTTTTTTTTGTGGTACTAGTTTGCATTTTTGCATGCAGCTTTTTCAACTTGGTTGCTGAATAATTTTTGTAAAGAATTAGAAATATTTGAGAAACAAAAAAAAAATTGCAGGACTGTTATTCACATATATGTACAAATTTAAGGAAACAAGTACCTTTTCTGGGGATAAAGTAATCTGTTGTGATTCTTGGAACTAGAAGATTCCTCTTTCTCCATACATATTTATTCTTGGAATATGCTTAATCTGTTTACACTTTACAGCTCATGTTCTTCAGAAATTAGAAGAACCTCATGCTGTTTTCTTTCTTCTTTTATGATTCTTTTCTGGAGTGAATTATTAACCATCATTGAGCAGGAAACAAAAAATGGCTCCACCGAAGACGAGAATAGGGCTTGCAGGGCTTGCTGTAATGGGGCAAAATCTTGCTCTCAACATAGCTGAGAAGGGCTTTCCCATTTCAGTATACAACAGAACCACATCCAAGGTTGATGAGACTGTGGAACGCATCGAAGCAGGAAGGAAATCTTCCCGTTTACGGCTACCATGACCCCGAATCCTTTGTTCAGTCCATTCAGAAGCCTAGGGTCATAATAATGCTTGTTAAGGCCGGTGCACCCGTGGACCAAACCATTAAGACCCTTTCAGGATACTTGGAGAAAGGGGACTGCATCATTGATGGTGGTAATGAATGGTATGAGAACACTGAGAGAAGAGAGAAAGCTATGGCTGAATTAGGCCTTCTCTACCTTGGGATGGGAGTTTCGGGTGGCGAGGAGGGTGCTCGCAATGGTCCCTCTTTGATGCCTGGTGGTTCCTTTGAGGCCTACAAATACATAGAAGACATTCTTCTCAAAGTGGCAGCTCAAGTCCCCGACAGCGGCCCATGTGTGACATATGTTGGTAAAGGTGGATCCGGTAACTTTGTTAAGATGATCCATAATGGAATTGAATATGGTGATATGCAACTAATCGCCGAGGCTTATGATGTGCTAAAATCCGTCGGGAAGTTATCAAATGAGGAACTACAAAATGTCTTTGCAGAATGGAACAGGGGAGAACTCCTGAGCTTCCTGATTGAAATCACTGCAGATATATTTGGAATTAAGGATGATAAAGGAGATGGATATCTGGTCGACAAGGTTCTCGACAAAACCGGCATGAAAGGTACCGGTAAGTGGACTGTCCAGCAAGCTGCTGAGTTATCAGTTGCTGCACCCACGATCGAAGCTTCTTTGGATGCTAGGTTCCTTAGCGGATTGAAGGAGGAAAGAGTTGAAGCTGCAAAGGTGTTCAAATCCGGTGGTTTTGGCGATATCTTGAGTGATCAACCAGTAGACAAGCAGAAGCTGATTGATGATGTTAGGAAGGCTCTTTATGCTGCAAAAATCTGTAGTTATGCACAGGGAATGAATCTGATCCGTGCCAAGAGTATCGAAAAGAGTTGGGATTTGAAGTTGGGTGAACTTGCCAGGATCTGGAAAGGTGGTTGCATCATAAGAGCCATATTCTTAGACAGAATAAAAAAGGCATATGACAGGAATGCTAACCTCGCTAACCTCCTCGTGGATCCGGAGTTTGCGAAGGAGATCATCGATCGCCAATCGGCCTGGCGCAGAGTCGTGTGTCTTGCTATCAACTCGGGCATCAGCACGCCCGGTATGTCTGCTAGTCTTGCTTATTTTGACTCCTACAGAAGAGAGAGATTGCCTGCTAATTTAGTGCAAGCTCAGAGGGACTATTTTGGTGCACATACATACGAAAGGACTGACATTGAGGGATCTTTCCATACCGAGTGGTTCAAGCTTGCTAAACAGTCAAGAAGCTAGATTTCTGGTGCTTGTAATGTAATGTAATGCAATGCTTTGTGCTGAGTTCATCATGAATAATTGAATTGAATTGAATTGAAGAAGCACTTCAATTTCACTTTGTCTATGTTAATTGCTTGGGTGTTGTATGATTTGGTGATCCTTCTTCTGAATGTTTATGATTTGTCCCCGTTGACTAAAGTCTTTTTAGTTGTCAGGAAATAATTATCTTTTTCTAATTGATGTTTTTCACCCCTCCATTAGTGATAATTAGCTAGGTGCAAACTGTTTGGGGTAACAAAAACTTGTAGAGCAAATGACAAAATTGAATTTCTGTTTGGCTTGTGATTTGGTTCTCAGCTGTCAACATTCAAAGTTCAAACAGTGAATCTCCTTTGAAATATAATCTTTGTCATTTCCAAGTTGAAATGATGCTGCATCCCTCCACTTTCAAGTTGTTCATCCCTGACAAATCTAAACACTTCTCTTCCTATACAAATATACTTCAACAACTTTCCCAAACAAACTGGTTGAAGGGTCTCCACCACCACATCTTAGATAGGATTGTTAGTATGTAATCTATGAAAACAGAAATTCTTCCATATTTCTAGGAAATTTTTTAATCCCAAAACATTATTAGTACACTGAATACTGAGTAAATGGTCAAATTAGTCCCTGAAAAATCACTCGTTTTTTAAATTGGTCCCCGAAAATTTTTTTTTAATCAAATTCGTCCTTTAAAGATTTTAACTTAGTCATGTTAGTTCTTCCGTCACTTTGTTTGTAGATGATGTCAAAATTTGCTAATGTGACACGTTAAGCGACACCCCAACACACACCTAGGAGTCTTAATTGACTATTAACATGATTAATTTATGAAATTAAATCAAATCAATTTTAAATTAAGGGATTTCAATGATTCAAGTTCTCCCCTCAATTAAGTTTTAATTTGATCTAATTTCATAAACTTATTATGTTAATAGTCAATTAAAACTCCTAAGTGTGTGTTGAAGACTTGGAGTGTCACTTAACGTGTCACATTAGCAAATTTTGACACTATCAATAAATAAAGTGATGGAAAGACTAACATGACTAATTTAAAATCTTTAAAAGATAAATTTGATTAAAAACAATTTTTGGAGACCAATTTGAAGAACAAGTGATCTTTCAGGAACTAATTTGACCATTACTCTCTAAACCTCGCATAAAAAACATAATAGCTATTAATTAATTGTATATTTAAATTATCTTTTTTTTATTAACAAAATACAGAGATAACCCGTGTTATTTGTTAACAAAATATTAATGTTTAAATGGTTTTATGTATGAATAGGAAATTATTCTAATCGTACTCCTATCCCGTCTCCTACATAAATATTCGTATTTATGTATAAATACATATATTATTTAACTTGTTTTTAATGTATATTTTGTATTTCAATATGTATTCTATATAAGTAATTAATTTGGTGGCTGAAATTTTGTGTGTCTTGGTAATATGGTTGTATTCACATCAAGCATGGAAAATTGATTAAAATTGTGGCTAACCATAGAGAAGCAATACCAATTTTCTATTTTATTTCTTTTTCTTAAACAATCTGAACATCATTATTCGTTTGAATTTAAGAGAGAGAGGAAAATAATCAGTATAAATTAACAAGAGGAGGACTATGTACGTTTTGAAGAGTGGTCATCAAGCCAAGAAATGATGTCACCAAAGACCTGATTTATTAGTTCATCAGGCTCTCCCTCAAGAAGAGAATGGTAAGCATCCTTGTAAAGTTTAAGTGTCTTGTCTGAACTTTTTGCTTTCTCAAACAAAGCTTTGCTCACTGATGGATCAGTCACAGTATCATTCTCCCCATGAAGGATTAATATTGGCAAAGAGACCTGTAAATTACAGCCATTAGAGGTGAAGATGAATTAATTTCATTGCAGTGCTCTCAACATGAGTAATTCCCGCATGCTCGTGAAGCACATTTAATGCATGCTTCTGGAGTAATAACAACCATGCATTCTTATTTTTAATATAACTTTTAACTAATATAAATGATAATGAGTGGTTATGGTTACTCCTGAAGAACAAATTAAATGTGCTCGAGGACCATGCAAGTCTTTAATGCTCAAAATAGTATACGGAAAAGAGGAGGGAGAGAATGAAATTTCATATCTAAGCAGAGATTCAGTGGATCTAAGATCATTCTCAGTAATATAGTCTTGATGATCAAATATTAGGATAATAAGGCCCTGTTTGGTAATTGTCTTATAAAAGAACACTGGGAGACATACCAGTTTGAAAAAGAATACAGATACAAAATCAGATAGAATGTATGTCTTGAGACAAAATTTGCCTAATATTTTATTCACCCAAAACTAGAAAAGGTAAAATCAGAGACAAATACACAATTTTTCAATCTTATATTTAAATTTTATATACCGAGACACTAACCAAACAGGAAAGAAAATGTTGTAATCAAGCTTATTGACTCGTGTGAGGCTGCTAGCTACAGAGTAAGGGGATTTCATTATTGACTCATGTGGACCGATGTAGTGGTTCAAAACTTTACATGCAAAACTACAGTTAGCTCTTATCTAGTGAGACGAAGGATTAAAAAGGAGATTGTTGAGTTGTAAAAAACATGGAAATGAATTCATTTGCCATCTTTCCTTTTATTTTAGATCAATTTAAACATGTGATCAGAGTAAATAACCCGAGAAACTAAAGTTTCCTTAGAAGAACCTATATCTATATTCAGCTACTCTAAGAAATCAAAGGGTGTTTTGAATACCTAGGTTAGAATTGCTTCACATTAGTTTCAACCATCTAAGTTTTTTAAATATGATTTTTTGCTACTCGCTACATCTCACTGCCACAAATGCTCAAGCTTCTGTTTTTGGTATATCAAGGAAAAATAATCCTACTTTGGACAATTATCTTAAACCATATTCAAAACGAAACCACCAGATAAAGCATAAATTTCTGTTATGAAATTAAAAAAAAAAGGTGAAGAAGAACAAGAGATAAACTAAGTCAAAATATACAGGCAAGAAACTGAGATCAATTGCCATGACTGTTAAACGTAAAAAATTAATATTAAGATAGTTAGGTAGAACATAGTGAAGAGGATATGAATTGGAGTTAAGAAGACAATACAAATTCAAGTAAAGTAAAAAAGCTTGCTTTCTACAGAGTAACTATTGCTTTTAGAAAACAGGTATCAGAGCCTGGCAGGAATTTCCATTGCCATAGATAATAAAAGTCATATTAGAAATAGAAACATTTTTATTTGATTATATAACAAGACTCCTAGGTCAACATTACTCCAACAAAGTAGGGTTCAAGCATGTCATTTATTTTCAACACTAGAATAATTTTTTTCCAAATAGTCTACAAGCTAAGGATAGATTTTTTGAGACACTTAAACAACAAAGGCTAGACTGGTTTGAAAGTTGAAACTTACTTCTTCCAAACGATCGTCTATTTCTTGAGTAGTTCTGAGCATTTCTAAAGCAGTCCACAAACGTGGTTTATCCTTGTACGCAATAACATTATACGCTGTCTGTAGTGACATTAAAAAGGTGTCAGAAGATATTAACACATGTATTATGAAGAGAATTAAACTACAAAGTTGGACAATAACAGTCAAAACTAGGAGCAGAAGGAAAGATGACACTAATAAATTATGCTAAATTGCAACATACAAACCTGTTCTTTCTTTTTCAACTCTCTGAAAGCTGCCTCTGCTAAATCCTTTTGCGGAACTAACTTCCTCTTCGGAAAAACATTGGCCATAGCAATCAACATTTGAGTGACCAACTTTGATGGAACCATATCGTCTGCAATCTACACAGAGCATCTGGTCAAAGAGAGATCATAACAAAGAGGACCAGAGTTCACCTAATTGATTAAGCACTCAATAGTAATAATAATAATTTACTTTACACATAGGTGCAACAAGAACAGCACCGTCCCAAGCCTTAGGTTGTTTCAGGTGCATCTTTAGTGCAACAGCACCACCCATTGATTGTCCAAATATGAAGGTACGAAGAGAATGAAACTCTGGATTTTCTGCAAAATAATAAATCAAATCTTTTGAATGAATGCAGTCACAGAAGGATCAAAACTCTCAGTCTCAATGTTTTTAACTTGTTTCCAGCATAAAATACATATAACAATAAATTTGCAATTTCATAAATAATGAACTTTCATTATTTCCATGTTAAGGCAACCTGTTTCCAACAAGACACATTTGAAAAAGTTACATACATCCCTTTGAACTGAAAATGAAACTATTGAAGAGGCTTATAAGTTTTCTTATTAGAAACACAAATCAAAGTTTACCGGTTCACTATTAATTCCTAGTGATTCAGTTTAGAGAACTTCAAACTGACAAATACACTTAAGCTACTGCATGAATTGGAAGACATGGTATAGAAGCTTCAGTCAACTAATAAAGATGAATGAAAAACTTCAACCTGATGAATTAGGTTTTCACGAAGCTCAAGAATTTTTCTCGTTCCACTTCAAACACAGGTGAGACACCAGAACTAGCTCCTCCTTCTCAGACCCTCAATTATAGAAAAAAAGAAATCTAAAGTTCCGGGACTCTAAATTTTCACATTCACTTTGGACCGTTTGATGCTTTAATTCTAGTTATGCTATTGCCTAAGACCGCTGCATGAAATGAACCATTAGTTGACACTCATTCCTTCTGATATCCTCTTTGAACTTTCTACTATTAAGCATTACTTCATACAAACTAATTTATAATGATAGAACAGAAGTAAATATTATGCCATTCTAATCACTTTATCTAAAGTACAAAAACCACCAACCAGGAGATATCATATTTGATCTACTTTCTGAGGAGAAACTAATGGCATCTCAACAGATTTATGACAGCAAAATTAACACCGACTGAAATTCAAGACAGAGCAGATGGTGAGAATTTAATTACCTTTGATTTTGGAGTAATGTTCAATGACATTGTCAACAAGACCATCAAAACTAGGGATATAGCCATGGAGGCCTTGTGAAAGGCCAAATCCAGGATAATCCATAGCAAAGACTCCGTATCCAGCTAATGCTATCTTCCTAGCTATGCCTGAAAATAATTCCATGACACGTTTGAGTTGCTAATTCACAGCATTACTGCTCTAGTTAATTGCAGATACATGTTATTAATACCAGGAACATGCCTTCAAAGAAAAAAGTGCAGGTGTCTCCATATCCATGACAGAAAAACACTGTTGCTTTTGGCTTGGATGCCTCAGGAAGCCAACTCTTACAGAATATTTCAATGCCCCTTGAATTCACCTCGTATGACTGTTACATTGCATATCAGATACCCATCAATCATCGTATGACAACAACTAAACACGATAAAGACAACAAGCAATGAATAGTATTAAGCCGTTTTTCTCACCTCTTTCATTTTTAGTCCATCACATGGAGTCTGCAAAATAGAAAATAAAGGAATTAGATTATGGTTTTGATAACTAGTTTAAAAAGTTTTTCTAAAAAAAATCATACAATAAATAAACTCAAAACTTTTAGGCTTTCAAAACAAAAATAAATATATTCTACATTTAACACCTTAACAAGTGCCTTTAGCGCAATTGGAAGTAAAATTTAACTAACTTTCGCATGACATGGCACTTTGGATGAGGTGATCACTTCACAAAGATGTTCATACCAAAAGCCAAGATTATGTAAATGTCAAAAAGAGTAACGAAAAAAATAAGCAGGCCAAAATACTAGAGCTCCATTAAGAGTTATATATATTTATATGTATGAATGAACCTCTAACTACCTAGTACTTCCACTGTCTTAATCATCACAAGGTCATTATAGGGGACACCACAGTTTCTCTCAAATACCTAAAAAAGTTAGACCTTGGCTAATTCCTTCTCACACTTTAAACCATTAATGGAGTGGCCAAACTGCCACATGATACTGTTACTAGTACCAATCACAAAATGTTTTTATATCCACCTCAACCAAAACTGTTGAATTGAAGCAGATCCCAACTACTCCTGTGCCACCCCCAATTAATACCCTCTCAATAAAAACAAACACACACACACACACACACACAAGATTTATTACAAATACCTAACAAGAAACAATTTTTTTTTTTTAACAAAGAAATTATTGGATTCATAAGAAAACAAAAGATAGGGGTACCTTAAAGAGTATATGGTCAATATTAAGCTGAATATCTTTGAAGGCTTCACGGGCACGTCTTCTAGCGGGTGCTTCATCCATGTTAGAATCTGCAATCTTCTGCAATTTAGCATCAACGCCAGGTAGCTGCTGCTTCATGCTGCAAAATAATAACTTATCCTCTTTCCTCTTCTTTCTCTTCCTCTGGATACCAATTACTTCCTTCAATTCTACACCGTTCCAAACACTTCCGATAAATAAATCGTTAACAGAAAGGGGAAAAAAAATTACATCAAATTTGACTCACGGCCTAAAAACGGAAATAAAGTTTTCGGGAATGGAATATTATGGTACTTTATTAAATTAAATTTTGCTTTTTCTTAATTTTCAAAGTACCTACCATTCAATTCCGGAGGGTGGCGAAGCTTCGTGGGAGTGAGAGCCATTTGAATTTAAAAATATTTTTATCTATTTTTATTATTGGTGACAACATGGAAGGAGATTCCAAAAAGGAAGGGAAATCTGAGTGACACGGGAAAAAGAAAATGACAGCCAGAATAATAAAAGAGAAAAGATCAAAACAATAGTACAAATTTCATTTACGTATTTACCACCCCTGAGTTCTTTCATATCTACATTTTGGCCCCTCTAGTTTGAAGAATCACATTTCGTACCCTTGCTTTGCGAAAATAGAATGAAACCCCAAACTCGTATACATTAGTATTTAAATAAAAAAGTT
>NC_029794.2:131305903-131312900 GCF_000816755.2 Arachis ipaensis
TTTGTGATTTTGTGATATGAAAATAAAAAACAAAATATTAATTATTATTATTAAATTTATAATTTTAAAAATATTCGTCTTTAATTCTAAATTTAGGAATAATTAAATTTTTACTTTGTCACTTCCCTAATTTATTCAAACAATTTGCTAATGAGTTATAGTTTAAATGACATAATCTTTCCATATTCAACTAAGAGGTTGCGAGTTCGAATCTTCCTATTTTTGGTTAAAAAAAAAAATTGGCTATCTGATGTTTGAATTATAGTGCACTTTTTCTCTTTGCACAAGAGCACATTCTATATATGATGCAATATTCATTGCCAAAGTTCAGATACAGATATGTTTCAGATAGACTTAGTCCTCAACATGTTCTAATAAATTTAAGTGCACATGTTCCAATAAATATAAATTTGTTCTTCCACATGTTCCATAAACCATGCTTCAGCATGTAACATACTTTGAATGCAAATCAAAGTTAATTACAACATAGGTAGCATTCATAGCCATGTTTGCATTCAGAACAATGAAAACCAAGCAAAACCAATGCTCTATATTCAGAAAATGATATCCATGTCTTTCTGAGCTGCCGCAAACAAAATGTTTTGAGCATTATTCAGCAAAATCCCTCTCTGCAATGCAATCAAACTCATCAAACTGTTGCTGACTTGCTTTTTTTTTTTTTTTTGCATTTTTTTTGTTTCTTCTGCATTTATTTTTATACTAAGTTACTCATTCACCTAGTATTTCTCAGTAATATCTATAGGCCTTGATCCTTCATTATAAGACAAAATTACATAGATACTCTTAATTGCCTGACATATTCAGGGGACCTAAAAACCACTCGAATATGAAAGGGAAAGAAGAAGCATCATAACAAAAATCATTGTTTCTCTGTTATTTTTCCATTGATTAAACTTGATGAAGATGTTGTTGGATTAGCTTCACAATCACAAGTGCAACGATTCAAAGAAGCAATTGGTTCAGCTAAGTAGGAAGGGTTTTCATCCCCTGCCATAATCACAAGAATCTTGGGCTCATTATTATCAATAACTACCTTACTAGGCATTATTGTTCCTTTCATTCCTTCTTCACCCTCAGATGATGAATGTACAGAAGAAGCAACATGCTTTCTGTGGTAGCAAATAAGGATCACCAATGCCACAGAAATAAGAAGAAAAAGAAGAGCTATGCCTCCAAAGAGGTACGGAATTGGAGACCTCCATATATTAATTTCACTTGCTAATGATGCATTTTTTATGTGCTTCATTTTCTTTAATTCTCTCTGTATGAGTGAGTTGTGTACTTTGGTTGGTACAATTATATTTGACATGAAGTGAGGTCGTGGAGCTGCAATTTATAGCAAAACTTGAACATGTTTATTTACATAAGTACCCTTTGGCTATTGACGGAAGATTCCTTTTATGCTTGCGCAGATGCTGCATGCGCATGTCAAAAGTATTAATGATTTCTGTATCAAAAGTTGTAAGATTATATAGGCAATAAGGCTATGTTTGGTTGGAAGAAAAGAAATAGAGAGGAAAGAAAAGAAAGGAAAGAAATTGAGTGAATTTTTATTTTTTTTAGATGTGTTTGGATGAAAGGAAAATAAGAAGGAAAGAAATGCTATAAAAAGACAATTTTACCCTTATATTATAAATTATATAGAAAAAGTAAAAGGATAATATTGGAAGTAGAGAGAGAGATTTAGTTTTCTCTCCATTTTCTCTCCATTGTTGGAAGGAAAAAAAATTGGTGGGTCCCACAAATAATTTTCCATTCATTTTCCTTTTTCTCCCATTTCTCTCCTCAACCAAACAAGGGAAAATAACTATTTTCCTTCCTATTTCTTTCTCTCCCTTTTCCTTCTTCTCAATTTCACCTCAAACAAACACACCATAAGAACCTGTATTGTACTATTGTTGCTACATTTCTTTTTAACAAAAGAATAAAGTAAAATTTTAAAAATACTTTTAAATTTTATTTTGCTTTAAATATATCTCTGCTGACAACTAAATTTTCAAAAAGTTTAAGACAAATTTGGTAGTATAACAACAATGCTTGACAATTACAAGTTAGTGATAAAATTTTGTATTTAACTTGTGCTAAAGGTTGTTTTTGTAGAATTATTGAATTGGTTTTAAGTTTCTTAAAAAATTAACTGCCAAGAATACATTTGATATAAATTAAAAATTTTAGAGACAAAATTAAAATAAAATAAAATTTATGAATATTTTTAAAATTTTTGACAAATTTTAGAATAAAAAATTTACTTTACCTAGTAAAATTAAAAGAATGCTAAATTTATGTCAAAGTGTTTATTGGGCATCAAACATAAAAGGCCTTATGACAAATACTTTTTAATGCTATGTGTAAATAAAAAATAAATCACCAAATTATTAATTATGTATCTATATATAAATATATATTATTTAATATTTTAATTTATTTTTTATATCAATAACTAATTTAGTAGTTGATTTTTTATATACTCGTAACATGGTTAGAATATTCCATCAATTTAGCAAACATGAAAGGCAACTGTATTTGATTATTTGGTTAAAACTAGATGCTATGCATAAAGCAACAGTTTCCCTAACCAAAATATTTGCATATGAATTAACAGAATAAGGAAAATGTAATCTGATGAACAGGAGTAAGGTGATTGGAAATAATAGATATCAACCTTTCTCAGTAACTTGTGCAGTTTGTAATTTGCCACGAGGAATTAATAATCTCTTGAGAAGTTGAGAGACGAAACCAAAATATCTTTCGGTTATGTTATGCAACAGAATTGAGATTTGCAAGTTGAGGTAGCTTGCAAAATCTCTTTCACCATGTGATCCATGCACCACTTATGCACCCACCATAAGCGGTAGACTGTTCTAATGTTGAGAAACTCTGCTTATGGAATCATATTGTTTAATACCTTTGAGAGGTGTGATTTGCGAGTTATTTTTACATTTCTAATACTTTGATCTTACCATGGAACATGTAGTTAAGGCATGGGTGTTTATTTTGTGAACAGAACCATTTTTTTCCTTTGCGTACGATGTGAATATTTTATTCAAACTAGTTAAAGTAACGTTACATAATTTTTGTCAGAATTTCTGAATGATAGAAAATGAATTTTATTTTATTTAGGAAGAAAACGTGCTCCAAGGAGTTATATATCCTAAAATGAGTTAAATTAAACCATTTTGCAACCCATTTATCGAAGCAAATTATTTTGGCGGACAAAACTGATGCTATGAAATGCCAATTTTTTAATTAAAGAATCAAATGATATACAAGGAAATCTTTATTTAAAAGAATAAAGAATCTATAATAAAATGAAATAAATAAATAGATATAATGATTTAGTTCTCATCTTTCTAAATCTCTTGTTCATTTCTTGATACTCAGGAAATCAAGAAATGGCTTTTCTGGAACTGGAATCATCTTCACAACCCAACCAATTGGCCAAGAAGCAGCACCAAGAAGAATGCAAAGACCCCATTGCCCCCAATTCAGCCTCTCAGTATCAGCAAACTTCTTCAAAAACTCAACCATCACAACTTGGAGTACCACTGTCACACCAATAATCCCCAAGAACAACTTGCTCCTATGTAACCCCTTAAAAACATTCCTCTTCTCCAATTTCCTTGCATTGAACTCATTGAAAACTTGACACATAACAAAAGTGTTGAAAATCAGAGTGTCATTAACCCCTTTAGTAACACCAAAGATAGACTCACCTCTGAACTGAAGAGTCAACAAAACCGCAATTTGGTACAAAGCTTGTGCCATAAGATTCCTCCACATCACGTTTGTTATGAGAGGTTTTGTTCTCCCAACCGGCGGTTTCTCCATTAACTCCAAAGTAGGCTTTTCCGTTGCAAGTGCCAATGCTCCCAACGTGTCCATGATCAAATTCACCCATAAAAGTTGCACTGCCGTGAGAGGAACTTCGCCGGCCGACACCGCCGCCACGAAGTTTATTGCAAGTGCAGCAACATTCACGGTCAATTGGAACTGTATGAACTTCTGAATGTTGTTATAAACACACCTTCCCCACCTCAAAACCGTTACGACGGAGGCGAAATTGTCGTCTAAAATCACAATATCAGAGCTCTCTTTCGCCACCTCTGTGCCTTGGATCCCCATGGAGAGTCCAATGTCAGCTTCCTTCAGTGCCGGCGCGTCGTTCGTGCCGTCCCCTGTCACGGCAACCACGTGACCTTTCTGTTTTAGGCACTCTACCATCAGGAGCTTGTCGAACGGCGAGGATCTCGCCATCACGCATATTTTGTCCACTTTCTCTAACCTTTCCTCCGGCGTGTAGTTGCGAAACTCCTCGCCTTCCACCACCGCGCCAGCCATGTCTTGATTTTGTCTCAGTATGCCGCATTCTGTTGCTATTGCTCTTGCAGTGAAAACATTGTCCCCTGTGATCATCTTCACATTTACTCCGGCGTTCTGGCAAGACTCCACCGCCTTCTTCACCCCCTGCCGGCACGGATCCTTGATTCCGACTAGTCCTAGTAGAGTCAATCCATTTTCTTTCACCATAGCTTTTCCCTCTCCGTCTTCAACCTCTATCTCTGAATCTGAAACCTCCGTTTGAGCAAAAGCGATACAGCGAAGACTACTAGCTGCCATTCCTTGAATGATGTTCTCGAATTTCATCATGATTTCGCTGTCAAGATCTTTCAAAATTCCAGAAGCATCGTAGTATTTTGAACACATTTTCAGTACCATTTCAGCAGCGCCTTTCCAGTGCACATTCACCGTGTTGTCCGATTTCCTTCGCAACAAAACTCCGCTCCGTTTCTTCTTCGAGTTGAAGGTCTCAACCTGAATTATGGAGCATCCTTTCGTCAATTCATCCATCTTCATATCCAACTGCAAAACCGCCCAAGAGAGGATCGCTTTCTCGGTAGGACTACCGGAAAACTCGAAATCGGATTCAGATTTCGACTTGTGAACGCTACCAGTTGTGTTCAAAGCCACTCCTTCCTGGATCAATTGAAGAACAAAAGGCGCAACCGATGAATACGCATTCTCCAACACAGGTTCTAATCCCATCCAAAACTTTGTGACTCTCATTTCGTTGAGTGTGAGTGTTCCTGTTTTATCTGTGCAAATAGTTGTAGCAGAACCCATAGTCTCACACGCTGAGAGCTTCCTCACCATAGCTTTATCCGCCATCATTTTCTTCATGGAATAAGCCAAAGTCAACGTAACCGCCAACGGCAACCCTTCAGGGATTGCAACAACCACAATGGTGACTGCATCAGCCACAATTCCGACGACAGAGTTCATTATATCACTGAACTTAGTCTTGCTCCCGTTGAACTCTTTCACTCCATTTTCATCTTTTGTGTTCCCCGTGAAGTAACGGATAAGAAGAACAACAAGAACAAGAAAAGCAACTGCCAAACCAACCTTTCCGATTGATGAAGTTAGTTTGTTAAGGCGAGCTTGTAACGGCGTTTCCTCGTTAACGTCGCGGCTAATCGAGCTCATCATTTGACCCCATGTAGTCTTCATTCCAACGGAAGTAACCATCATTTTCGCGTAACCGTCAACCACTTTCGTTCCGGAGAACAAGAACGGATTATGAACCTTTCCAACTTCCACATGGTCGCTCTCCCCAGTCATGCTTGATTCGTCGATTCGCAGCGAGTGTCCGTCGACGAATAGCCCGTCGGCGGGGACTTGATCGCCGATCTTCAAGCAAACAACGTCGCCGACGACGATATCATAGATCGAAACCTGTTGCCGCCTTCCGAGTCTCACCACATCGATTTGTATATCGTTGCTGAGCTGAGACAATTTGTCAAACTGCCTATTCTGTCTGAAATTGCTTATGGAAGAGAGAGAAATGACAATGAACACAGCAAGGAAGATGCTTCCACCGTCGTACCAACCTTCTTTGAGTCCATGTTGCTTGATTCCGAAGCCGAGAGAAAGCGCTGCGCAGCACAAAAGGATGAGAATGGTGACATCTTTGAAAGCTTCCAATACGAAATGAACGAAGCTTTTAGAACGTGGCTTTGGGTAAGTGTTGGAGCCGAATATGTGGCGTCTGCGTGACATGTCTTCATCGCCTTTGATGCCATGTTCGATGTCGGTTTCAAGGGATTTAGCTATGCCTTCAATGCCGCCGTGTTTCTTGAGGGTAGCATGGTCTTTTTCTTTGACGATGGTGGTTAGGGTGGTTTGATCAATTGCGAAGGGTTGTTGCGGATTCAAATCAATGACGGTGAATGATGGAGAAGGATTGATTTTCCTTTGTTTGGTTTTGTTGTTGAGAGTGAAGTGTGACGCGAGGGCTCGAGAACAATATATGACTAAGAAAGCAGAGTGCCACTTTTTCTTGGTGTTTGGTGCGTTGAATAATGACTCAATGCGCTCCATGTTTGTGAGTAAACTCATTCAAATCCGTAAAATTCAAGAACAACGAGAAATCGAAAGAACAAAGGCTATACAGTATATACTAGAAGGCAAGGAATTAATTGAAGAATGAAACTATTGTTACCAATGCTTACTTGTTTAGTGTGTGATGGCTAATGAAATTTGGATCATAAACAATTGGGTTTTATAGATATGTCACCTGATGACTCATTTCCAAGCAGATGCAATGGCGTGTTCTTTCTGTGTTTGACCATCTACCGTCACGTACACGTCTTCTTTAAACGAAGATTATGTTTTATATTTTCTTAACCATTAAGCGATTATGAAAAACGAACTATATAGCCGAAGCTTAATCTGTTGCTATGATGTTTATATTACTATGAATTATGAAATACATGTGTGTATATATAATTATATATGCTCTCGGTTTCTGTTCGACTAAGAATTCCTCTTTAGACTGAACTTGTTGCAAGGAAAATTAGATACCATATAAGGATTACACTCTAAACTAAACGCTTAATTTGTAATATTTTACTACTCTTCTATAGTGTATTATATTTATATTTATCACTTCTGTGGATATTAATAACTGTACTCCTCC
>NC_029794.2:131312942-131317452 GCF_000816755.2 Arachis ipaensis
CTTTCACAATAATAATTATTAAAATAATATTTTTAATATGACTATCTATTTTTCTTGTTATTTTCTTCGAGGGGAATTTCCAATCACTCCGAAAATTGTAAATAAATTCATGAATTAACGTAGCTACTTTCGGAATATATGAATACATGCAAAATTAGATAGAACATCTAAGAAATTTGACAACATTGTTTTTTTAAGGATAAAAATTTAAAAGACAAAAAAATATTTTATCTTTTCACTTGGTAGATATGTAAATTTATTCCTTTTACTTTCCTAGTCTTTTCACTATTTCTATCACAAAATTGTACGACAAATTCTTAAAAAGAGAATTGGCAAGTACAAGTGATAAAGACTCAAAACTCAAAACGTGTTTAAAAAGTACATGAGCCGTCCGATTTTTTTTTTCTTAAAATTAAATCGGACTCTATTTACATTTTTTTTTCTTAAACTGAAAACGGATTTTTCGTTTACAATTTTTGTTTTCTTAATTTTTTCTTAAAATGAAAACGAATCTTCCGTTGTTAGATTTTTTTTTAATCAAAACGGACCCGAATTTATTAAAAAAATATTCTTTTGTAGATTTTCTCTAATTGGATCGTCCAAATTCCTTATTTTAAATTTTTCGATTCAATTTCAACTCTCTAATACCACATGCAGAAAAAGTACTTTTATTCTCCATAACATTGTATCACCTTATACTTTTCTCCATATTAAAAATAAAAAGTGCTCTTTTGGGAGGCTATTATTGGTGTCGCACCCAACCAAAACTTTGATGATGATGATGTCCCAAGATATTATTATTAGCCAGATCATCACATAAAATTATCCAGGCAGTTAGTTGCAAGGTTGGAAACAAGTAGTCTCAAGAGAGATCCAACATTCAATTATCTTGACCAATTATGTTATATGTAGGTTCATTCGTCTATTTAAATAAATGTCAAAAATTTAAATATTATTTTTTATAAATAATAATCTATTAACTAACAACAAACTCTTAATAAAACTTAAATTTATAACCAATAATTTTTTATCTGTCCGACTTAAAGATACCGTATGCAACAAAAGAAAAATGTTTGTCACCAAAAAAACAAAAGAAAAATGTTTGGATTCCAAGTACGGTATGGTACATGGTTACATGGTGAGTGCTAGGGAAACTTCGTAGTAATTAACTAATTATTGATTAAGAAGGAAGGAACGTCGATCGAAAATGAGAATATGAATGCTCGTTGTTAAGTTGCTTTATTTTGTTTTTTCTTTCTTTTTGTTGCTTACTTGCCTTAGCCTTCTCCGGAAAGTAGAGGCGGCAAGAGATGATGATGTTACGAAGAAGGAGCCTCTGCTTTTTTGTGTTTTCTCAGGATTCCGCGTTTGTCTTTACTTCTGTTCTAATATCTTCTATTTCTTTTTTTAGTTTAAAGGGGGAAAAATAGAAATGGAGAATAACTTTTCTTTAAATATGCTTTTCATATACACCTAAAACTTAAGGGCAAAGGTCAAAACATGGAGAAATATTGGGTCAACAAATATTTCTATAAAGAAGTTTAAACTAATTTTTCTAAAAGTTATTATCTTTTTGTTCTTTTAAATAATAGATATTTTCTGAAAATATATAGAAAGTTTTGGATGATAAGTATAGAAATTATGTATAAATAACAAAAACTGGAAACCTGCTCAAAAGAAAAAAAAAAAGCAAATGAAATTTCTGATCTTTTTGGGGCTTTTGGAATACTTGGTTTAGACGTTTTTTTTTGTCAGGGTTGAGAAGGTAGTTTTTTGGGTTAATAATGTAGTTGAATATATAATTAAGTTAAGTTGGTTTAGTGGTTAACTCATTAGATTTCTTAAATAAGTGTTCCGAGTTCGAATAATGAAATGTCTTAGGATTATTAAAAAAAGTTAGTTTGTTTATCATGTCTTGATAAAGACTTCGTTGAAAATCACATCAAGTTTTTTATACTCTTCACTTTTTCGTGTTCAAGGCATCAAAAGAACATAAATAAAATGAAATTAAAATTGAAATGAAAATAAAATGCAAATCCAACAAAATTTATATATAATTGCCTAAACATTAGTCTCTCTAGCAAGTCCAATCAGTTTGGCAAGATCAGCGTGCAAAGTGTAAAGTATCATCATATAATAGAATAAATGAAACGGAATTACATGAAATGAAATGAGAGCGAATTAGAAAATAAATTAAACTTCCTTGTTAACAAAAGAGCAGAGGAAATTGCAACCAAGAACAATGTGATCGAGTAAGATGGTGAAGTCACCGCGCGATTCAGGGTGTTCTGATTGTTTGTCCAGCACGAACCATGTTATGGTCGTGAGGTCCGTACGCTGTGCATCTGCGCTACGGTTCATTATCTTCAAGCATAATGAGTGAGATTTTGATGTTCCGGTTGGATTGAGTTTGAGTAATTTAAGTTGATCATTATAAGTCAATCTATTTCATTTAATAATAATGTGACATATTACAAGAATAATTTACTTTTTAAAATTAAAAAAGGTCGAATAGAATTAACTTAATATATCAAAAATAAAAAACTATTTACTTCGAAGAAAAAAACCTCTTTTTTCATTCACCCTCGTTCATCTTTAAGGTTAAGTACGATTTTGGTATATAAGGTAGAGGCTGAAAAGTTTTCATTCCCAACCTTTTTTTCTTACAAAATCATCTCTAAGATTTAATTTAGTTTTAAAATCGTGTTTCGGACGAAAATATCATTCCCCTTTCTTTTCCAAAATCAACCAGAAGCTGAAGTTGAAGCTAAAGCTTAAGTAGAAGCTAAAAGCCTAAAACAGAAGCAGAAACAACAACAATGAAACAACAACCAAAAGCAGAAGAACAACAACAACAATGAATAATAGAATCAGAAGAAGAACAACAATAAAAACAACCAGAAATAGAAGAATAACAACAACAATGAATAATAGAATCAGTAGAACAACAACAACAAAAGATCCAGAAGTAGAAACAACCAGAAGCATCAACAAATCAACAAATCCACAAATAAAAAAATTCAACAATATAATTAATAGAAGAAACAGAAGAATTGGAACCCTAGGAAGTACAGCGGCGAGTGACCGGCGAGGAGGATGAGGAGAGCGGCGACCGGCGAGGAGCAGCGATGACCGACGACCGAACGAGGAGAAGGAGCAGAAACAGCGAGCGGCGCGCGACGTCCACTCTCGCGGGAGATCCAGCGGCAAGGACTGAACGATGAGGAGCAGGGACGGCGGCAAGGATCGAACGACAAGAAACGGCAGCGGCAACAGCGGCGATGACCTTTCCCCTTCCCTTCCCCACCTTCCCTTCCCGCTCTTCTTTCCTAAACCAACCCTCCCCCCACAGTGTGATTCCTTTCCCCCTTAACCCATTTTTTTTTCTTTTTTCTTTTTATTTTTTTTAGTTAGGGGTATTTTAGGAATAAAAATTTAAAATTTGGTAAAAATAGACGATTTTAAAACTAAGTTAAATCTTATGGACGATTTTGTAAGTAAAAATGGGTTGGCGACAAAAAAAAATTTCAACCCTTCATCTTTATTACTGTTTTATTTTGTGATATACCAATTATGTTTTACACCGTATCCAGCATAACCAAAACATCTAAAGGCTATTATTTCTAGGAATGGCCATGGGTTTTTATAAAGATGGGATTTTTCTTTATTTTTGTTTTCGTTTAATAAAATGTCGTTTATTTAGAAATCTTTAAACAGTGTTAGAGAATGGAGTAATTTAGATCCTTTTTGTTGTTGATGACTATGTTGGAGATGACATTAAGTAAGTTTTTTTCATATTTGTTCATGTCGTAGTATTCCTTGTTTGTCGCTCCACTTTATTGTGTTGAGCTCTTTTATTAAAAAAAATGTCGTTTATTTATCTCCGTGAGAGATAGGGATACTTGCAGATATTCATGGATATTAAATTTTAAGTTTTTTAAAACCAATATATAATTAAAATGAAATATTTTAGAATTACTAACATAACTTATATATATAAGAGTATTTCAATAAATTTACTTTCACTAAAATTTCGCTGATTTTCATAGGACGAATACCTTAATGTCTACCTCGTCCCCATTTATTCGCGGGGCAAATTTTTGTCTCTATGAGAATTTTATGATCCTGTTAGTATTTTCATTGCAGGTAATCTTTATAGGTATTTACAAATATGAATTTCTTTTGTCATTCCTAATCATTTCAATTATTTAATTTACATGTGTGTACGAAAATCACATTGATTTTATAATACAAATTAAAAAATCACATTTAAATTAAAAAATAACAAAAAATTTACATAAAAAAATAATATATGTCCAATACAATTTTTTCATCTTTTGTATTCTACTTCTTTGGCCGTGTGTTAGATAGTTTTTGTCATCGGTATATTTTAAAGGAAAATGTAATCCGTTCACTCATCCACTTAAATAAATATAAGAATTCGAATTCGTCTTTGTATATACAATAACTCATTATTTATATTATAAAAAAATCTAAAAAACTAACTAAG
>NC_029794.2:131318133-131326365 GCF_000816755.2 Arachis ipaensis
GCTAACTAATTAAAAAATAATTTTTATTTTTAATTTTAAAATTCAAAAAATTAAGATAATAATTTTTTTTTAATAAACTTATTTTTCAATTAATTGACTCTAAGTTAGCTACACCTACTAATTAATTTCCTAAGAGAATCGTTGTACTATAGCAATGATGTATAAAGACATCTTCATGTAGCCACGATACTGTAATTTGTGCAATTTTCGTATCGGATTATCGGCCACACAGGGACAATCCAAATTGCAATCGATGAAAACATGTTGCTCTAAACGGATTCTTGAGTGTGACATGTGGACGATGACATAGGCTTGGCCAAGTATGTAGGGTTGCTATCTCCAGCCATTATAACAACAATCTTAGGCTCCGAATCTTCCACTTCCATTCCCGTTGTTGTCTTTGCCGGCGAGGTATTATCGGTAGATGATGAAGAATGTTGTTGATTGTGATAAGAACAAGCTAGAAGCATCAATGCCATTGCAATGAGTCCAAACATGAATGCTAAGCCACCAAACAGGTACGGAGTTGGAGATGAAACGTTTCTCAAATTTGTTGCACCTCCTCCTGCTGCATCCATTACGGAGTACTTTAATTTCTTGCAAATTGCAATTAAAGACCTCAATTATATGAATTTATTTTATTAAAGAGCATATAATTTTAGTGCTCCTTTGCTTTGCTTTGAGGATGGGTTTTAGTTACTTGTAGTCGTGTTATTGGGATATGGCATAGAAGAAGGGATTTATTTATTTATATATGAATTATTGAATCATAAGGTGACTTACATCCACATTAATGGACCCACTTATGTTGAAATTGTGATGAATGGAATTTTTGTTGTTGTTATTCGTTTCTTTGGATAACATAGGCTAATGCTTGAACTCGTCCATAAATAATATATTCTTTCGTGTGTTTTGAAGCATCATATCCCGGGCATCCTCGCCTCTCTTGGAAGTTTCTTCATCATTAGGGGTTATCTCTATATGCAATTATAAGGCGTGTATATATTAAAATCAGTCACTACTCACTAGTATAAAATATATGTAATATATTTAATCTATATTTTTAAATATTAATAATTAATTATTAATTAAAAAAATTATACTGGTCTGATCTTAAAGCATTGATATATATATTATTTTTGTTCTCTCCTTTTTTCTTTTAATGAAAGTTCTATGTGGCTATCTGTTCTTTCATCTTTCACACATGCATTGCATCCCAAAGTCAAAGAAGGCCCCAGTAATCTTGAAACGATTATATAATTTTTATTTTGCGAAAATTGAGAACTATTATAGACTTCTTTGGGAAATAACGTATAATTAAACTTTTTTTATAATAGAATAATCAAATATTTTGACACAAAATAATAAAAAAATCAAAATTTTTCTGGAACATTGAAAATAATCACAAATAATTAATCATTATTCTATTTTTCTATTTATATTTATTATAAATGTAAATAAATCAAGTTTAGTTATAAATATTTTCTTCATCAAAGTGTCTATAAGTCAACGAAAATTAGCAATCATGATATACATATATCATGTATGCATAGTTAATGCATGGTTAAAACTTTTTAAAATAATATCACATATTTACTTAAAAAGAATTACATAATATGCATGTTATGTTCAGTTGTTCACTTATCCTTTGTGTATTTATCTTTAAGCTGGGCATGCAAAGACAGATATAATTAATACTATATCCGCTATAAGATGGATCAGTATCTCTATTAATATTGAGGAAATCGTTGAATATCTTCGGTATGCGACTACAATAGGAACTTCGTCCCTTAATTAATTGCTTGTATAATAAGCTCTCTCTAGCAGATGCTGATCCAAGTCTTTTGCCAACACAAGAAATGTATTTGATATCGTAATATTTGTGTTCTTAAATGATCCATTGCATCATCCACGTAACAACCAACGCCATGCTGGATGTGGAAAGTGGAAACTAAAGAAGGAAATAAATATTTGTCGTATTTTTAAATTATTCAAAAATTATTTTGTTGATAATATTTTTTTAGGTAGTGTTTAAAAGAGAGACTAAAATTAAGAGATAGAGATTGAAAAGTCTCAGTATTATGTTTGATTTGAAATAAAAGTAGAAATAAAAATGTTTAAAATTACATAAATACCTTTAAATTTAAAATACAACCTTAACCCAAATCTAATTTCATTTTTTTCAGTAATCAAATGCAATTCTAACTCAATCCAGTCCCTTTCTCCTCTCCCCTAAAATTTTAACCGAGAAGGGAAAGAATCCTCCAATCTTTCCTGCCGTCAACAGTACCGCCAAAGATTCCGAACGAACAAGGTGCGTCTACAAGTCTCGCACGGTTCACAATCGCGCCGCCAGGTCTTTTTCGAGGGTTGCGTTGTTGGCTTGTTGCTGCTGTTTGCGCACCTCTGGGTTTACGTCGCCACCATCACCACCATCTCGGAGCTGTCTCGCTGGTCTTCTCTGTTTCTCTCTCAACGGATCTGGTCTCCTCTGTTTACGGATGCTGTGCAAGCTTGGTAGGTACAAAACGTTGTCATTTTACCTTATTTGAGAAGATGAGAACACAGGGGATAGGAGATGAACTTCGATGGCGACTCACCTACCTAGCAGTGGCTACGACAGCAGCTACGACAGCGGCAACGAGGTGGCTGTCCTAGCATTGGCGATGCAGAGGCTGCAACTGGAGGTCTTCGAAGAAAGAATGAGAAGATGAAAGAATGAGGGGCTAGTAAGAATGAAGCCCTAATTTGATTTGTACAAAGGGTAAAGTTGGAATTTCAGTCTCTATCTCCAAAAATTTCAGTCTCCTATGTCTCCACTTTTTGAAGGTACTGAAATACTGGAATTTTGAAAACGGAGACTGAAATTTTAGTACCAGTCTTTGGACCAACAACCATAATACTAAATCTCAATCCCTCAATTTCTGTCCCAATACCTCAAAACAAACACATCCTTAAAAATTTTTTTTTGCAGCTGAACCTTTTAGATACTGAATTGGTAATTAACTCTTTTTTTTTTTGTCCAAATCTAAGGTGGTAAACGGTTTAAAATATGCCAATAAATAAGGTGAATCTGCTTGCTCTACCAAACATGTGGTTGAAAAATTTTACCCCACCTAACAAAATAAAGGTAGGTCTAGGTCAAGAACCGTTTAAAAATAAAATGAAATAACAATTTAATTGCCCAGAATAGATTTAAAAATTTATAAGTCTTAATTTAAAAATTTAAAGGTGAGATTTGAATTCAGTGAATTTTTTCGAGTGGAGAAATGTAATTTTCTGCAAAAAATTGCGTAAAAATGCGTACCGATAAATTACCCGGCAGTACCAGCTTAAGTTTGTCCGGTACTGCGTGAGAGTGATAAAAACGGTAGAAAAACTTAAGAAAGTATTTAAAATTAAAAATCGGGCACTAATCTTAAATGTTTTTGCCCAAAGTTGAGCCTAACGAGCCTAAAACGCTACGCGGTTGGATCGGGCCCAAGTCTAACGTATATAACACACTAAATGAACCCATTTCAGCCACATTAATACTTAGAGAGTGAGGATTGCAGCTGAGTGATGAGTTGAGAGGAGAAGAAGAAGAAAAACAGTATTCACTCTTCTCTTTAATTGCTCATAACTTGAGCTACGGTGCTCCGATTTGCATGTCATTTGCGGCCACGCGTAGCTCTCGCCGAACCCGTCATTTCTAGCTAGGCATTGCTAGTAAGAACTCAAATTTCACACTTCTTTATTCAGCAATAACAGTTTCAAAAATTTGGCTTTAGTTATTGAATAGATTTTGTGATTTTGGTTGTTTATGGGTGATCTAGCATTGGATTATTGTTGGATTTTGTCCCAATACCGTCGGATAAGGTAAGTAACTTCGAAATCCTTGTGATTTGGTATATTTAGAGCCCTAGAATTAACGTATGGTAAATTATATGTATGTAGCTTGAATTATTGTGTTTGGGGTGAAGTTGGTGGAATTAGAGTCGGACTTTTGGTGGTGGAGCTTGACGAACTTGTTTGGAGATCTTTTTCAGTGTTTTGAGTTACGTGAGAATCGACTAAGGTATGGTTTCGATTTTTTTTATTTAATATGCAATATTTCGTGAAACTTAGACTAGTGGACCCTAGGATAGGATTGAATTAAATGAATGGTTGATTGAATTGTGTTTGTGGTATATGTATTTTGATGAAGATTGAACAAATTGTATGTTTTGGAGCATGCTTATGATGGTATGTTGATAAATAATGATTATAATGGATTAGAATGGTATGAATGAGGTATGATTGAGGTTTGGATTGGAATTGTTGAGGTTGATGGTTTTGAAGAATTGTTGAAAGAATTGAGAGAGAATTGTATGGTTTAGATAGTCATATAATTAAGGAACGGTTGAAGAAGGTTTATTATTGCTTTTGGGTTGAATTGGGGTTGTTTGGGCTGTGGAAAACTTGATTTGGCATTGTGAGTTTTAAAAGCTAGAGGTTTTGCAAATTTTTGCATAAACTGATTTTTACTAAATTTGATGAGGCATAATTTGGTTTCGGATCCTCAATTTTGATGAAACTTGATTTAAATGAAAGTTGGGTCCGAGAGCTTTAAAACATTCAAAAAACGGATGGAAAATATTTTAAAACGAAAAAGTTATGCGCGTTCAAAGATCGGTGCAGAAATCTGAATTCTGCAGCTTTTAAAATTTTCCAAGATTTTATGGCATGCGTACGCGAACTGTTGCACGCAACGCGGGGACTGACTGCTACCAAGCATGTAACGACCCACTTTTCAGTATGTCTAGATCGTACCGAAAACTGAGTGCTACTAATTTGTCTTCCTAATTATTATCTATTATTTATCATATGAGCCTGATTCGTTGTTGAAGTGTTGTTATTTTGCGGGGTAAATTATTTTTTCAAAACATTTAAGTTGTCAGGCATGAACATACATAGATGATATCATAAGAAACAACAAGATAAGCAGTCAAAAGTAAACACACATTTATATAAATTCATACATCACAAACAACTGACGTCATTCAGTCATCCAGCCTTTATTAGATCATAGATCTTTAGTTAGAACACCCCTAGATATAGCTAGATAATAACCTTATACATACATACAACATCCCAGGCCCTGACCTGTTCAAGGAGTCCATAAGCTGGCGCCCAGGCTAGCCTAGACTCTTCACTCACCTAGTCCCTCTAAACTACTAATGTGAGGGAAAGTACATTCTAGGTCTTCAAAACTCAAGTCAGGTAGAGCGTCTTCAGCGAACTACGGAAGGGTACTCATGCTTCCATCTGAAGGGAGAAGGGAGAGAGAAGGGGTAAGAACTGGGGAGTTCTTAGTAAGGTCGGGGTTATTAGTTAAGTTCATTTATAATGTCCACTTGCAAGTTTCTAAGTCCTTTGAAAATCAATGGTTTAACCATCAAAAACGCAAAACCTTTTTAAAAGAAATCAGTTAATTAACCAAAAATCAAAACTCACTTTTCAGATAAAAGAATCTTAAAAGTTTCCTAATGGTATGAATGACCAACCTGTTCCAAACATAGGTTCATTAAGTCTATGCTGAACCAGCTTGATATTTCATACCTCATTAAACCATAACTCAAGTCAATCATGGCCTCTGGCCCATCACATAATCAATCATGGCTTCAGGCCAAAATAGCTCATTCACAACCAATACACTACAACCCAACCAACTTCAATCACAATCACAAGTAATGAGGTTCAAGCACAATCAAGAGCAGTTACATCAGGTATAGCAATTAGCAAGTAAACAGAATTATTCACATAGGAAAATCAATTACAATATGCACAAGCAAGTATGATGCATGTCTAGTCCTACTGCAGGTAATGAGCTCATTTGTCGGTTATAGACCCGCTCCCGACATTACCCAGAGCCCTTTGACCAGGTAAGGCTTTCCTGTTGGCAATACCCATCGCAAGAGTCCTTTGACTTGCAAGGCAAACCACCACAAGAGTCCTTTGACTTGCAGAGTGGCACTAGCTACCCACTACAAGAGTCCTTTGACTTGCAGGACGGAGCTAGTCTGCCCAACACACTCACTGTAAGAGTCCTTTGACTTACAAGAGCACACACAAACACTCACTGTAAGAGTCCTTTGACTTACAGGAGCATATGCTAGTTGTGTTTTCTCGATACCTCTGTAAGAGTCCTCTGACTTACAGAACAGCACTATAGCTAAGTATCCCAGGAAAGCATTCTCAGTGGTCGCACCACCATTTATCTGACTGCCTCTCTGCAGCAGATTCTTACATAACCGTTCTCAAGCATCGCCCGAAGGCTCATAAGTCACATATAACCATACTTTCCATCACTTAGAAATCATCATTTTTCATCTTTCCACAATCATAAGTCAAGCATCACAGTGATCTCATTTCACAATTCTCTGTATACATCACAACATCACAACAGCACACTGCTATATAGTTCTTAACTCCCTTTCTTTCTAACATGTTTGCAAGTTTTTAGAACTTGTTTCATTACCTTACATTCTTCGATATCTTATCTTATACCTTCACTTAGGTGTTTAATAAAGAGAATTAGGGAGTTATAGACTTAAAACTTCCATCCTGAGACTTTTAGGAAAAACTGTCTTTTTATCAATATTTTATTATTAATAAAATAATATTATTAATAAAATAATATTAACAATAAAATAATATTTTATTATTTTAATATTAAAATAATAATATTTTATTCAACTTTTAAAATTACATTTTGACCCCTGAATTTTTTGGAAATTGCATTTTGACCCCTTAACTTTTAATATTTGCACTTTGGCCCTTTAACTTTTCTTTAATTAACTTTTAACCCTAAACTTTTTAATAATTATAATTTGACCCCAAAATCATCAAAACCAACGTTTTTCTTGTCCTTCAAAGACCAAAAATATTTTTCCAAAAGTTCATCAGATTTCAGCTTGATTTTCAACCAGTTTTTCAAACTTTTCAGTAACTGATTTTTACCTGATTTTGACCAAACCAAAGAGCAACATTTCAGCCATCAAATACACATCAAAAACACATCAAATATCATGAATTTCATGGCTGGAAAGCCACGTTTTCCAGCAACAATAACAACAACTTCAGAACCATCAAAAACATGATTTTCAAGCATTAAACAACAAGATCTTATGATCAAACCATCACAGAAACACTCAAAATCAAGCCTCAGCAACAAGATATGATTTAACACTTCAAGAACACAGCCAATCATTGATTAATTTACCAAACCTTACCTCCTTTGCTGCTGCCAAAAGTTGAGCCAAAAACAAGCTTCCAAAAGCACTTTTACGCCTATTTTAACATCAAAAACAAATTTAGAACCATATGAACCATGAAGGCTGAAGCTTCATGATGATGAAAAGAAGGTTATTCTCACCTTAAAGCAGCTAGAAATCACGTTTACTTAGAGCCTATGGTGGTTGAACAAGAGATCCTAAGAGAAAACATGAAGAAAACATCATCAGCTTGAGTTTCCACCATGGCTGAAACTTCAAGGAGGAGGAGCAGCCATCATACCTTGATTTACTCTTTGAAGATTGGCATAGAAATGAAGAGGAGGAAGAGATGAATACTTTGGTCGGATTAGATTTTTGATAGAGGTTTTAGTTTGAGAAAGAACGGAGATTGAAGCTCAGGTGTTCATGGAAGTTGTCTTGGTTTTCTCTCATGGAATTCTAGCTTGTTTAGGAAGAAAAATGATAGTAATGATGATGCCTAGGAGACCGTGGGTTAGGATAAGCATTATCCTAAAGTTTGGTGTAAAAACATCTCAAGAAAGGATAATTACTAAAGCTAGATGTATTAGAATACAAGTGTTTCTTACTTTTTCCTTAAGAAAGCTTTGCTTGTAGAGAAAGAAAGGAAACATGTGGTGGCTAACTCTGGGAGAGCCACATGTCACTGGGTGCTGACTCATCAGAGTTTAATAATAAAATATCATTTTGGAGATAATTACTAAAACTAGATACATCATATTACACTACTAAAGGATAAGCATGAGCTTTACTAGTATAAATGATACTAGTAACATGATAATCATGAGAATAAAAGATATATGATGAAGCATTAGCATTGCTAAGTTCATCTAAGAATGCCGGTATTATCCATTACCGAGAGATTTCTACCTCAGTTATTATATTACTAAACATAGATGAACATTAACCACAGCAAAGGAAATAATAATATAATATTCCAAATAAAATAATAATATAT
>NC_029794.2:131327001-131336281 GCF_000816755.2 Arachis ipaensis
GGAGAGCCACGTGTCACTGGGTGCTGACTCATCAGAGTTTAATAATAAAATATCATTCTGAAGATAATTACGAAAATTAGATACATCAGATTATACTACTTAAGGATAAGCATGAGCTTTACTAGTATAAATAAGACTAGTAACATGATAATCATGAGAATTAAAGATATATGATGAAGCATTAGCATTGCTAAGTTCATCTAAGAATGCCGGTATTATCCATTACCGGTAGATTTCTAGCTCAGTTATTATATTACTAAACATAGATCAACATTAACCACAACAAAGAAAATAATAATATAATATTCCAAATAAAATAATAATATATGAATATTATATTAATATAATTTTTCTCTCAAAATTCGAGACCAGCTCGTCACATAGAGACTAACCACGGAAATCAGAATTTTGAAATTCGGACTCAAAGTGGCTAAAAAACGCAACTTTTCACGACGTGCTTACTTAGATCAGGAGAGGTGTCTCGTGCAGTCAAGCTGTTGACTCAGCAGCTTGATGACACAGTACCTGTGCAGCAGAGGTGCTTATATGCACTAAAATTCCTAAAAATTCCAAAAATCTCCGTTTGATCCCGAAAAACCGTTGTTTCTTCGAGGCTAAAAGCTAGGCCGTTACAAAGCACCCTTGCGTACGTGGCACATGCATGTGTACTCGGAAATGACACTCTTACAGGTATGTGTATGTGGCATGTTGCACTCGACGCGAGTCTCCCTTGCTGTTTTAAGGACTCGCATACGCAAATGGAGCATGCGTACGCGACCCTACCTTTTTCCAACCCATGCGTAGGCGGACAGGGGCGTGCGTACGCATGACCCGTATTTTGCTGAAAACTTATCTTCTTGCAATTTCAAATGGTTCTCTAGCTTTCTAAACTTCTTTAAATGTTGTTTAAGACTCCTAACTAGTAATTAGACTTTGAGGCTAGTGAGGATGGATTGGTAACTTAGACTAGATAATTTCTGTTTGAATTTAGAAGATGGAGACTTAGGTTTGGGAAGTTCTGTGGATGGAATGACTTGAGTGGATTGGCGGAGAGTTGAGATGATAATATATTGAGAACTGATGATGAGTTTGAGACTTGAAAATGAATGATTGTGATGATATGAGTAATAATGAACTTGTGCTATGAGCAGTGATCACTGAGATTGATTCTATATTATTGATATATTGAGATTGATGAGTCGCTATGCGCTTGGCAAGGACGGTGGTTAATCCCGCTTGTCGAGGTTGCGGTGCCGCCGTAAGGACGATGGTTAATTCCGCTTACGTTGAGATGTGAGGTTTGAGGCTGAGTATTCTGTTCGCATTCTTTCGGGTCGCAAGAGTGTGCCGAGCACTATATCCTTGGAGAGTGTGCCGGGCACTATATCCCTAGGGTACCAATTATTCGTGACCGAAAGGCTACATCTTGAGGGGATGTGTCGGGTTGGTAGTTGAACCGATAAGTGATATCACGGCCAATAGGACAGGTTTCATCATGTGTATCTTCTATATGTTTGTTTACTTTGCTTACTTACATCTTGTGCCTAAATGTATAATATACTTACTTGCTTCTTGAATACTTGCTGTAAATGTATATTACTTGTGTTTTACTTGCGTGCATTACTTGTGTTTTCTGCTAGGATTGAGGAGGTTCGGTAGGCAGTGGTGATAGGATCGCATGGATGATAGATTGGTGAAGGCTGTGGGACAGCGATGTTTATGTTAGTTAGAAATCCCTTAAGTTAGTTTGCCCTATTATTGGTTTAAGTTATATATTTCTTTAAATTTGAATCTTGTATCAGTGTGAAGTTATAGGATTGCCTTTGGCGTCCAGGAACCTTATATCTTATCTATTGGGCACTGTTACTATACTGAGCACCCCCGGTTCTCATACCATATGTTGTTATTATTTCTCAGATGCAGGTCGCAACCCACCTCGGTGAGTTTGTGAGACGGTGACGGAGCAGAGGATCTCTTCTATCGGTTGGTCTTTTGGTTATTTTGATGTAGTTATACTCTCTCTTTTGTATATTGCATTAATTGTGTTAGAGGCTTACTTTGAGAGTTAGGATGTTGCTGTTTTATTTCAAAAACTCTATTATATTTCTGTTTGAGCTAGCCGGCCTAAATTTCACAGGCTGTGACTAGTTTTCTTTTGTATATCATATATACACTTATCTTGATTTCTATATGTATTATGTTATCTCTTGCACCTTTACGCTTGTAGTTAGTTCGTGTGAACGTTACGTGCTTTGTATCTCTGTTTTTAAGCTTTCTTTCTTCATCAGGCTTCTAGTATTATTACTTTCTTCTATACATATTAATATATAAGCTTTAGAACTATCATAACACTTTGTTACCCTTTGCTTTACGGCTAGAGATAAGGCTTAGGGTGATAGAGTGTTACAGGTAGAGTGATGTTGTAAGAACCGCAATTAATTAACCGGTTAATTAAGTGATTATATTGCCCCAAATTAGATTCCAAAAAGTTAGAATAAGAATTTGAGGACTTAAAGGTTATTTTAGGACTCAATGGGTCTTTCTGAGTCAGAAAATGTGTTTCCTGCGAAGAACTGTGAAAAACCGTGAACTGACAGTTGAACCAGTTCAAATCTGCCCGGTGCTGCGCGAGAAAAAGTTGAGACAGTAAAAAACCTTAGAAAAACATTAGAAATAGAAAATCGGGCGTTAATTTTAAAATTTCGGCCCGAAGTTGGGCCAAACGGGCTAAAAACGCTAACGGGTTGAACCGGACCCAAGTTGGGCCCAAGTCCAACATATATAAAGGTTCATTTAATGAACCCTAGCCTCCATAAACACTCACACTTCAGATTTGAGAGAGGGAGGAGAGGAAGAAGAAAACCCTAACCACCTCCATCTTCCCAAGATCATATCTTGAGTTCTAGAGCTCTGATTTGCGTGCCGTCAGCGGCTACGCATTCCTTGTGATGAGCTCTACAAAACTCACCCAAGAAACTCTATAGGTAAGCTCTAAATCCTTCCAGTTATGCTCTCCAAAATTTTGGGTTTTGTTAGGGTTTGGGTTAAATGGGTTTTGTGATTTTGGATGTTTAGGTTTACTTTAATCCTTACTTAGCCTTGGATCTTAGCCATCAAATCTGTTGGGAGAGGTAAGATATACTAAACTCTTGTGAAATTTGATTTATGTTGAGCCCTAGGTTGATTTTATGGTGGTTTATATGCATATAGCTTGATTATTGTGAGTTTGGAGCTTGTTGGTGCTTGTTGGAACTACTTTGGTGGTTGGATTTTGGTTGAAAGCTCATTTGGTTCATATTGGGAATCGGCCAAGGTATGATTTCGATTTCCTTTATGTAGTATATAATATTCATGGACACTTAGGCTAGTGACCCATAGGATAGGATTGGATTTTGAATGGTTGATGAGTTATTGGGTGCAATTGTATGATAATGATTGATGATGAATTTTGAGTTGATAATGATGATTAATAGTGATATGTTGAGGATGCATGATTTGTGAAGTTGAGTAGTGGATTATGTTGATAAATGTGATATTGATGTTGATTTATTGGTAATATAGTTGGAAAATTGTTAATGAAGTTGGATATATGAGATATATTGATATTGATGTTGTAGATAAGGAAAAATGTGGTAGATTTGGTGTAATATGCCATAGAGTGTTGAATTTGATGAGAATTGGAGTTTTGGAGTGGCTTGGGTTGGTTTGGTTGTGTTTTGAAAGGGAATTGTGAAAATTGTGATTTTGGGTAAAAATGAAATTTTGGTGAATTTTGATTGATTATAACTTTTGCCTCGATTTTTAAAATTTGTTGAAATTTTCTTAGAATTAAAGATCTTTGAAAACCCTTCTAAACGGTATAAAGTTTGTTAAATTTGAAATTTTGTAGAGGAAGTTATGATCATTCAAAGTTGGTGTTGAAAATCTGAAAATTTTGCAAAGTTACAAAATTCTGAGTTTTCTGATATGTGCAGACGCACAGCCTTGTGCGCACGCACACCTTGCAAGAATTTTGACCAGTGCGGGCGCACACACACCTGTGTGCACGCACAGGAAGGGAAGTGCGTGCTGGTGGCAGCGCCAGCACAGCTTGTGCGCGCGCATATCTAACGAAACATTTCAACCTGTGCGGACGCACACGTCGGGGAGAACTGTCTGTTGGGGGCACTGACATAGGTTGTGCGAGCGCACAGACCCTTTGTGTTTTGCTACCTGTGCGTACGCACACCCCTGTGCGTACGCACACTTTTAAAAATTTCCTGGACGTGCGCACGCACACCCCTGTGCGGACGCATACGCCCTATCTTTCAAATTTTGCTTTGTTTTCAACTATTCTACCTCCCCAACACGGTTGTAAGCTTCTGTAACACCTTTTTAAGACTTTTGGGCCTAGTTTTGAGTATTGGAACATTGGATATAACCTAAGGGTTCTCGTAGATAATTATATGATAAATTAGAAAATGGAGGTTTAGGTTTCTGGTGTACTGAGAATGAGTTGGGTGGAGATTACAGAAGAATTGGTATATGAGATGAGAACTGAGGGACTATGCATTCGGAATGGAAATCATGAATTGAGGACGGTTGAGATGAGTCGAGGACTCGAAGAGAAATGATGATATGGATGAATATATATGAATTGATAACTAAAAGTGATTTGAGATGAGGAATGGTAACGTCTGGTGATGATGTGATGATGAGGAAATGATTGGATTATATCAGAGTGTGCGGAGCCTAAACCTCCGGCGTGGCAGATACTTCTGCCGCATGATTTGTTGGATGTTGAGAGTGTGCAGGGCCTATATCCCTGGCGTAGCAGCTTGTTCTGCTGCATGATTTGTTGTGGTTGGTTCCTTCTCTGCTGCAGGAAGTGTGCGGGGCCTATATCCCTGGCGTAGTAGACTCCCTACCACATGAGTGTGCAGGGCACTATATCCCTGGCGTAGCAGAAGAGCTGCTGCATGAGTGTGCAGGGCACTATATCCCTGGCATAGCAGAAGAATTGCTGCATGAGTGTGCAGGGCACTATATCCCTGGCGTAACAGAAAAGGCTACATCCGGGAGGATGTGTTGGGTTGGCATTTATGGACCGACAAGTGATATCACGAGTCAATAGGATAGACATTTATCATATGCATCTCTTATGTGCTTGTTTGCTTGATTACTTGAGTTTGCCTAAGTGTATAATATGCTTACTTGCTTCTTGAATTACTTGTTATATATTTGAATATTACCTGTGTTTTACTTGCTTGTATTATCTGTATTTGTATGGACTTTGAGGAGGTTAGGTAGACGGTGGCGATGGGATCGCACGGAGGGTAGGATGGCGAAGGCTGTGGGACAGCAGTGAATAGTTTAGTTAGTAATCCCCTAAGATAGATTTCCCTCTATATGCTATTAAGGTTTTAAGTCAAGATAAGATTTATGTGTATATGCTTTATGGTTTTAGTATGCTTTAAGATGAAACTTTGTGATGGATATGGAGCTTAGGATTGCCTTCGGCGTCCCGGGGTCTTATATCCTACATCACTGGGCACTGTTACCATACTGAGAACCTCCGGTTCTCATACCATATCTTTGTTGTGTTTTTCAGATGCAGGTCGCAACCCACCTTGGTGAGTTGTTTTGGATGGTGACTGAAGCGAAGGATCTTGGATTCTTTTGGAGTCTTTTTGGTTTATCTTGTTTATACATCTATCTTTTGTATTTTGTTTGGCCTAGAGGCTTGTATTTGAGAGAACAAACTTGTATAAGCTATTTTTACTGTCTGGTTTCATACGTGTTCTGTATATGGCTAGTCGGCTTAAACTCCGCGAGTCGTGGCTAGCGTCTTATGATATTATACTATTATACTATGATGTTTGGTTATTCTATACTTATTTCTTATGCTTCAAGTTAGTAGTTTTGTGAGTACGTTGTGCGCTTTTGAAATCCTGTTTTGAGCTGTATACCTTCATCAGGCTTCTAGATATTACAAATTCCTTCTATATATCTTATGTATAAGCTTAGAACTGTCATAACCTTTGATTAACCTTTGCTTTACAACGCGGGGTAAGGCTTAGGATAATTAGGGTGTTATAGATGCTACATGTACAAGTGTTTTTGGGAACTAAGTCCAACCAAGTTGACCCAACTACAATAAAAACCACTCTCAAAATGAAATGCGTGACACGTGCTCCAATGCTCTATAAGCGCACAATTCAAAGAGCTTGCACAACATGTACGAGTATTTCACACTTTCTGCGGCACACAAATTTTTGAAGTATAACACACAAAAATTAGAACGTAACATAAACTTAATAATATAGCACACAAATTTTTGCACATAGGACACAAATTTTTGAACCATAACACAAAAATTTTGCTACAAATTTTCCGACAGCAAATTTTATGTGTATATTCTTTATTGAGTTATGTTACACCATACCACATCACATGTGTAAATCAAATAAAGTGAAACAACACACACCCCTTCATTTTTATAGCACACAAGTAATCGAAGCTAGTAGCTTGGTAGCTTACACTAATTTGATAGATATCATTAAACAAATTCTGGTTTATCATAGCACACAAATATTTAACCGTAGCACATATTTTTGTTTAGCATAGCACACAAATTCACATATATAACACAAAAACCAGAATCATAGAATAACACTAATTTTTCAAACAACTCAATTAAGAAAACTAAGAACATCATAAATAACCATAATTAAGAAAAAACAAAAAGATATACAATAGCATACAAATATCTGAGTATAAAAAAACAACACAAGTAATCGAAGCCATAGTTATAAGAATCAAACCGGTGATCAAACCGGTCAGACTATTGGTTCACTGGTTTATTGGTTCAACCGATAAATTATTGGTTGAACCAATAAAATCGGTCTCATGTAAATAAAAAATATAAAATAGTCAAAAATTTAAAATACATATCTTCAACATTTTAAGAATAACTAAATCTCAAATTTTAAAGACAACTAATATAAAGATAGACATAAATTTGATTAGTACTAGTACAATAGTATCTTAATTTTACACAATAAGAATAACAATCTATAATATCAGTAAATTTCAATACTAGTATCAAAACAGATAACTTTAATCACAACACTAACATTGAAAAAGATAAAGTAAATTAATAAATTTTTAGTAAAATTTATATTTCTATTAATAATGGTACATAATTAAAAATATAATTAATTCAAAAAATAGAGAATACAAAATTAAAATTAAAATTAAAATTAAAATTAAAATTAAATTAGATATTTATTATAAAATTATTTAATTCAAGATTTTATTATATAATTAGTCTTTGACATATGGAGTATTGAGAAACATAGTGGCAGAGTGGTAACTACGAGATTCTATAACCAAGAGATCCCAGGTTGACAAGTGGCACACTGGAGGACCGTAGGAGCACTAGATCACAGGTGGAGATGCGCGGCTATGAAGCACCATAGAGTGGCAGAGTTATCGAAGTGGTTGGACCGGTTTTTACCGGTTCTTATCAAATTTGATTGGTTTTCACCGGTTCATATCGGTTTTCACTGGTTCATGTCGTTTTTTATCATTAAACGGTCTAAAAGAAATCGAACTGGTTTATAGTCTGGCTCACTGATTTTTCAGTCGAACCGACCGGTTTGGTTCGGTTTTTACAGCTATGAACCGAAGCTAATAGCCTGGTAACTCACACTATTTTGTCAGGAATCATTAAACAAATTCTGGTTCATTACAAAACACAAATATTTAAACATAGCACACATTTTTGTTCAACATAGCACGCAAATTCATACATATGCCACACAAATATTGAGTATAGAAAAATAATATAAAAGGCATTCATACCTTTTCAATCTCACTCAATAAAAAAGGTACATTCAATGCACAAAGAAAAAAAATTAAAGAAGAAGAAGATGGTGGCAGCGGCAGCAGCAGCAGCGACGACGACGGTAGTGATGGCGGCGGCAGCCAGGGACGGATCCAGAAATCTAAGAATGGAGGGGCCGAAAATTAAAATGTTATATAATCATATATAATGTCATATATTTGATAATAAATGTAATTATAGTTAGTTTTTTAATTAAAAAATTAATTTATAAATATTATTAAATTATTTTTTATATGATTATAGATGTTAAAATTAATTTTAAAAAAAGAAATGTAAAAAAGAAAAATCTAAATCAAATAAAAAAATACAAATAATATAAATACAAGTAGAAAAATTTAAACCCTAATACATAAAGAATACCAACTTTTTTTTACTATCATTACACTATTAAATTTTATTCTATATAATGCATCTATTATAATAATATATGAATTTAAAATTTGTTGGAGGCCAAGGCCACAAAAAGGTTTCCCAAGTCGTGTTGCAACCATATGACTCTATCTCTCTCTTGTATTGTATCTTGAATCCTTAGAATCGGTGTCTGATGGTCCTCATCTCCGCTAGAATATTAACTTAACGTTTTTTTTTGCTTCCTCCCTGGTATTGTATGGGCCGTCTTACAAGTGCAGGGTAACACCCTGGGCCGGATCTACTTCATCGACTGTGTGCTTGCCGCCCAATCCTTCCCAACTCTGACCGCCTGTAGCTAATTTCGAGTAGCGTCTCGTAAGCACCTTCGTGCTGAGCCGTCAGAGCACAACACAAAAGTTGATGCTAAGCTAAAGGTGCATCAATGGATACCTTCTGCCTCAAACACTTCTTCAGCGGCTTTACTAGTCGCCGGCTCATTCTTCAACAAGCATTCTTTATGTCTAAAACTAGAAAAATGAATCAGAACATCGGCTTACCAATCGCCTACCATGTCTCCTCTGTAAGATCTCTTTAGACCCTCCGTCCACCATCGATCATACTCTGTAAAGTCAAGTGTTTCACCTATCTCCATCTCTCGAGCGACTCCCAAGGCTTTCGCCTCTTGTGCGATTTGCTATTGGTGTCGCTGCTCTTCTCCTTTCTCTAGAATTTAGATTCAATATCAATTCTAACAAGCAAGAAAGAAAAGATAGGTCAGCCTTACCATTGCTTATTTGGTGTTCCAGGAGCTCCCTGTACTTACCCCCCTTGAATCCGTCCCTGGCGGCAGCGACGATGACGATGTTGGAGGAGGAGGAGGTCTGAAGTTTAAATTTTAATAATTTGGTTAACTTAGTTAATGAAAACACTTGGACACCTAGCATTTTTATCTTTTTATGATTTTAATTTTGATCTATTTTAAAAATAAAAATATTAAAAAAATATATGAAATTTAAATTAAATAAAATTTAATTTTTAATA
>NC_029794.2:131337018-131343589 GCF_000816755.2 Arachis ipaensis
AAATTAATACTTTACCTTTTAAATAAAACTTAAAAAGACGTTGTTTTAGTGACAGTAATATTTTCTTTTTGGTTTTTACCAAAAGCCCCTTTTTTTCTCCTAATCCCCTCTCTCACTCTCTATTCCTAAACTCAGAAAAACTCTCCGGCCTCCGCTCTTTCTGTGCTCGGCGCCGCCGCTGCTGCTTCTGCTCCGTCCACTCACGTTCGACATCGTGTTTGTTAAGTTACTGGTCGGTGGTGATCGTCTTCGCCTGTGCTTCTCCGCCATTCGCCTCTGCTTCTGCTCCGCCGTTTCTGCCGCTTCCTCTCTCTTTCCTTCGAGTACATTTTCACTCTCCAGCTCCATTATATCTCTTTCAGAATTAGAAATAGCATTTGGTTGTGGCTGTTAGTTTGTTGCATGTTTGTCGCTTAGTCTGTTACTCTGTTAGTGTTAGTAATTTGATAATTGATTCTCTGCTATGGCTGTTACTCTGTTGATGATTGTAGGTTGTGGCTACCGAATGATTCTGAGTTGGTTTGAGTGTTAGACATTTTTCAGGATGTCTGAGAATGCACCAGGAAATAGAACTTTTAATTGTTATATCAGAATCTGAACTTAGATTGCTTAATCATGAATTGTTGTAATCTAATTGTGAAGGATTTGAATGCACTGCAGCACAAGAGAACTTCTGTTTTGACTTTTATGTGCTTTGTGATAAAATTGTTAACTTAGACTGCTTATATTTGTGTAAAATTTCTATATGAAAGATTCTTTCGTAGTACTAATATATGTATTTATTCACTTTTTTATATTTTATAAATATTTAAAATAGGAGGTAAACTCTTACGTGTCTACAAGTTGACTCAAGGTGATCTCCGCTAATTTACTTAGACTTGCAAGTTTGACATCCTTCGGTAGAATGTCTAGTGAGGCAAGCTTAAGGCTTAAACTCAAGAAAAAGGCTAAGCTAGTTGGAAAAATTTCAAGAAATTCTGGGAGAACTAAAAGAAATGAGGGTTCTTTTGAAGCTAAAAATGGAAATGGTGGATTTACTGGGAAATTGAAGGAAAGGGTGAAGTTCAAAGGAGGTGAAGAAGGATTTGGTGTGAGAAGAAATGTGAAAACTTTGGATTATAGTGGGAAGGACGGTGGAAGGAAGAAGAGAATTTATGGTAAGGAAGAAGAGAAATTAAAAACTAAGGACGGTGGAAGGAAGAAGAGAATTTATGGTAAGGAAGAAGAGAAATTTAAAACTAAGGATAGTGAGGTAGTAGTTGAGAATGGGAAGGTTTTGAATGGCATAGCAGCATCGAAGAAGAAAGGCTCGTTGAAGAGAGGGAGTGATCGGAAGTTGAAAGATGAAGTTGTTGGACTGAGGAGTTCGACCAATGGGGGGAGGATGTGGGTTCAAGGTAAACAAAGGGACAGTGCCGGGTCTGAAGCAAAGAATTTGAGTCGAAAGGCTATGGGCAAGGAGAGTGTTGTATTGGCTACTGAGAAACCGAAAGGGAATGTGAAGGAGGATGATTATGGTAGTGGTTTATTGAAGAAAAATAGAGAAAAGAAATCTGAAGTGAGCAAGGAGAAAAGCCTAAAGGTTGCATCTCCTCTGAGTTCTGGCAAGAAGAAAACCCAAGATAAAGCAGGGTTGGAGGGTGATGATGATGCCGAGACACAAGACATTAAGCCAAAGAAGAAGAAACGGATAATCAAGATTGACCCGAATGATATCTCAAACAAGAGACTAGATGATGGCATTGGTATTGATGGTAGGTAACTTATATTCCTCTCTTTGTATAATATATGCTGTTTGCCTGTTGTACTTTGTTTTATTTAGATTGCATATTTGCATTAGGATCTCTAAAATATATTCCAGTAATATACTGGTGATTACTAAAGGTTTGATAATGATTTTATGTTTCCCTAATGATTTTATGCAACCTCTCCTTTTCCATGAGCATAAATGGCAAACCCAGATTTCCACTACACCCACTTTGTTTTTTTTTTTAGTTTGTACAGTCTTAGTTTTTTTGAAGAACGTGGACATCTATGCCTTCTCCATTGAGGAAAATATTAGGTTTATTAAATTTAAACTAAGTATATCCGAGGACTTACACCTGAACTAAGAACAACATGCTAGGAATTCAGCGGTGCCAATGAATCAATTATATGTTTTTCCTGAATGAGGTTGAAGGTTGAGACTCCATGCTTAACATCTGCTTTGCATAGACTGTCTTTGTTTTTGTGTTTCAATCTAGAAGCTACAAAGGAATGATCAAGAAGGTGGAGTTCTATGTTTCTGTTTGTCTGTGGAACACCCATAATTACTTATTATTTTTCTCAAATGTGTTTCTATGATTTACACGAGTGCTTTGAGGACTTCCCTTTTGATACACAAAGTAATTTCAGGAAGTAAAGAAGTGAAGAAAAAAGAATGTGAGGAAGAGCATCAGATGTCCAAGAATGCCCAATTCCGTGCGATACAGCCTACCCCTGAAATACTTTCTTTTGTGGAACAAAATGTAATTTGTATGAGTAGGGATATCGTTGTGTTGATTATGTTGTTCATTCATTGTTGCTATGAATGTATTTTGATTGCTTGAACAATGGTTATTATTTGCAGCTTTTGGGGAGGAGACGTTTGATTGACTTAAAAAGGGCAGGCTATAACATAGATCTTTCCGCGCCATTAGACAATATTCCCTTCTCCAGCAGTTCGGAAAGAGAGAGAATTGAAGAAAATGTATGTGACTGCTTAATGCATTTGACATAATATACTTGTAGAATTATTAAAGACACTCATAAGTAGTTTGTTCAATGCTGACATTCGATGCTGATTACCTGCAACAGGCTTTTAGGAATAAATTGGAATTTTTTGCTGCCGCAAAAGCCTCATCATCATTTCCGGCTCCTAATCTGCCAGAGATTGCATTTGCTGGTAGAATTCCGAGCAAACATCAATTCATCTCTATTTATTTGTCTCTTTGTTTTTCTTGGTTCACTTCTATTATTTTATTGCGTTGTTGCATTCAATTGGTTACTAGGTAACTTTTATCTTGTTTCTAGTTCCTTTTCTTATCTGTTTTTATCTTCGCTGTATCTTTGATAAAAAAAAAACCTTCAACTTTGTAAAGTTGTTTGATGTGCTTATTATTATGTAATTAACTAATTAACTAATTATTATAATAACAACAAAAAATTAACTAAAAGTAATTTGGTTATTCTTATTGAGTGTTGGTGCAATAATAACAAATATTTCAGGGTAGTTCTTAACATAGATGTCTCAAGAGACAAGTACAATGATATTATTTTGATTTATGTTCTTGTTACCAGGAAGGTCAAATGTTGGGAAGTCATCACTTCTTAATGCACTCACTAGACAGTGGGGGGTTGTACGAACGTCAGACAAGCCTGGCCTTACCCAGGTGACTATGCTCTTAAAAATTGTCATGTATGGCAATTCAAAAGATAGGTATCAAAATTTTGAATATTTTGTCGATCTAATAATGAATTTTATGCAGACAATTAACTTCTTCCAATTGGGAAAGAAGCTTTGTTTAGTTGATTTGCCAGGATATGGATTTGCATATGCAAAAGAAGAAGTCAAAGAAGCTTGGGAAGAGCTTGTAAGTTTACAGATTTTATTTTATCTTTTAGTGTTCATGTCTTAAATCCTCACAAGTGCAATCATACCACACATGCTTGTCTGTTTAGGTCATGGCAGCTGGCATGAGAAATTGATAGAACACAGTTAATAGAACACTGTTAAGGCGAAACAGAAACAACTCAACAACGAATAGAACTAGAGTAATTTTCTTATTTTAATACTCTGAAGAGATGATCAAAAGCTCCCCAATTCAGGGAAATAAAGAAGAAACGACAAATAGAGATATAGCTGGAATTAGGTAACAAGCTAGAGTACAAAGAAGCTCTAAGCAGTCCAGAACTCAATCCTCTCATAAAACTTAAACTTAAAGTGTACTCCCATAAAGGTAAGTCAGATCTGCCCCCCTTCTATCTGGGCAATCTGTCCTACTAAGACTCAATTCTTGTTATTTACGGTTGTGACCTCCTATTTTCTCTTTTTTCTTTGTCTGTTTTCCTCCAATAAACTTTGCTAAATCCCTTAATTGGCCTTCCTACCATTGGGGTCTTATCAGTGGTCTACCAGTTCATAACTGTTATACTAGTAGGATAAGTAAAATATACTTATGCGACTGATTTTGTGTGCTCTAAATCTAAACTATAAATGTCTTGCATTCATATGCTGCTTTCAGCTTTACAGTTAAGTGCACCAAGCAGGGTATTGAAATCATGTTTGTCTTTTCCTTGTTATATTAAAAGCACTGATTAATTGTAGGTGAAGGAGTATGTTTCCACAAGAGTTGGACTCAAACGCGTGTGCCTTTTGATTGACACGAAATGGGGTATGAAGGCAAGAGATTATGAACTGATTGAATTAATGGAAAGGTACAACACACTTGTTCAATTCGTGCCTCACACATAGAAGCATGGCTTAATATGTGTTTATATAACACCAAATGCTACATGTCCATATGCTTAAATTTATTTGATGAGTGATATCAACCCAGATCAAAAACTAAATACCAGATAGTATTAACCAAGACAGACACAGTTTTCCCAATCGATGTGGCACGCCGGGCCACACAAATTGAAGAGGTAATATTCAAAACTATCATTCAGTCTGAAAGTTAATGTTATCCTTTTTGGAGATTGAAAGTTTCTTTTTGGCTTGTCCACAGAGCCTCCTGCAGAACAAGTCTGTAGTTCAGCCTCTGGTAAACTTCTTTCTGCAGATTTCTTCATACTTCTCTCCCCCTTTTTTTCCATATAATATCGTTGGAACTTGGAGGTAAGTTATCTCTTTACTGTCTTTTGTCTATTGCAGATGATGGTAAGCTCAAAATCTGGAGCAGGTATCCGAAGCTTAAGAACAGTTCTTGCCAATATAGCTAGATTTGTCAAAGTATAATACATATCACAAGGTGAATATTTTTATTCTACACACATCATGTTAGGAGAAATTAACTGTTTCTTTTTATTGTTAATGGTTTTCTTAACATGTAGGGCATATGTTAAAATTACAATTAAAAAAGTTTTTATAAACAAAAAATATAAAAAATATATAAAGTTTAAGTTTCTAATATATTTATTATGCATTTATTAAAGTAAAAATGTTTAAAAATTTCTACTATATTAATCTTAAGTTAGCTAAATCCTATCGTTAATGGAAAAATAGAAATTATAGTCCTAAGTGATTAAGAACTTCCTTTAGTGACTTTGGACATTATTATCAGGGGTAAAACTTAATAATTAAAGCTAGTTGCTCTAATTTGCCATCATAACATCTAATTTTGCTTGCAGGCCATGATCTTCTGCTGATGCAGATATTTTAGTCCGAGACTGAGGGGTACCACAAAGGAACAGTTAATTTTTTTTTTAGTCTAAGGTGCTGATTTGATTTTCTTCTGATCTCGTGCTAAACCTAATCTTTGTTTTCTGTCGAATGAATTTGTCCAGTCACCTGTCAGAGAATGGTGAGGATGAATTTATCATTTTCAAATTCTGAGAAACGTTTTTGTTCCATAATGTGCATGATTAGAGATTTCAAACTTAGAGAAACAAAATTGTCCAATTCAGAAATTGTTGGTGATTAATTTAAAATTTTACTCTTAATCAAAATAACTTCACTAAGCAAAATAGTAATTTACTGCATATGACCAATATATAAACCACTTCTTTAATTCGAAAATTTAGTTGTTTTAATTTTACATTAATATTCGTGTTTCGCTTTTCCCCTTGTTTTCTCCGTGAACTTTGTTTCTTTTTTCCCCTTATTTTCTTTCCTCCGCAAACCAGGACTCGTGAATGAAAGTGCCATCTACCTTGCAGTGTGGTCCTTAAAAATGGCTGCATATATATATATATTATCACTTTGTTGAAAGGAATTGGATTTGAATCTTTTAAATTTTGAATTTTATTTTAGAAGATAAAGTGTAATTTCACACAATTTATTTCATAAGTGGGACCAAGAGAAAATACGAAAGAAAAATTATTCAAGGATGAGAGATCACATTTTATCCTCTAAAATAAAAATTCAAAATTTTAGAGGATCCAAATTCATCTACAAAGATTAATACGCAATTTTTTGTTATTTTGTGGTCACTTAATATTCACCAACACCACTTCTAGTTTATTTATGTAATTTATCTTAATAAATATTTGAAAAAAAAGGAAAAAATATTTGAATTCAATCGAGATCTATTCATAAGCTAAATACTAAACTATTTTTTTTACTTTCAAAAGATTTCATTTTTAATAAATTAACAATAATTTTCAAAAGGAAAAATCACATTTTGAATTCCAAAGATTATTTTAATATGACAAAAAATGTACTATTTATTTTTTTATAAATAGTAAATGACTGATGTATTTGATATATTTTATAGGAATTTTTGGATGCATAAGAAAAACTGAGATAAAAATTTAATTTTTATGCTTTTTTTCTTTTATTAAAAATTTAAATATATGAATTAAAATATTAAAAAAAAACAATTAGCTAAAA
>NC_029794.2:131343667-131348746 GCF_000816755.2 Arachis ipaensis
CTAAATTCATTAAATTTAAATATTGAGAAAATATCTTTTCCTAAGCATCCTTACAAAAAAATTATGTCAAAAAAATGTATTTTTAAAACTTCTTAAAAATAGAAATAATATTTGCGAGAGGCAAAATACCATTTTATTGAGTATTCATGTCAAAAACTAAACTTTTTAAGTACCAAAATACTGTTTAAGACCACGGAATTTTAAAATTAACTCTTTCTTTTCTCATTTACTTGAGAACCACCTAATAGAGATAATAAATTTCAATGCAAGAGAATTATCCGGTTACATCGTATAGAAAGTACCAGCTTAACTTAACAGTTAGAGAGTTAATGTGTTCAAACTCAAGGAGTAGTAGTTGATTACTGTTCCACTACTATGTAACATTGTAGATGTCATCATGTCAAAGGTTAAAAGCACCAAAGACAGAGAAAGTCCAATACAAAATGAACACATTACACTAAGTCACTATTCTTATTTATTTCAACAATACTAAAGACACAATAACTCTAAGGGTCGCACTAGTGTACAAATGTTATTCTGTACAGATATACAGATCTACAATCATCTTATTTCAACATTTGACACGTGTTGTTCTCGTGATCAGGAAGCAGCTGGCTCTGAGAAAGTTGAGGGCGCTGATGGGATGGGCAAATAAGCCGGCTTCGTTGGGTGAGATGGAACGGAGTTTTGAGAATTCTTCATTCCGTTGGTTGGAGGCTTACAACGTGGGCCATGTTGGGGGGTTCAGAAAAAAAAAATGTAGGAAAGCTAGCAGTTGGGTCTTAGCTTCACTAGTCTGCTAACATTGAAGGAACCCTATTAATTGCAAATACATAACTAACATAGGTAACTATTAAGAATAGAATCCCGTCTGAGTAATCCTAAAAACAATTATAACGAATTATTTTACGGGCATAAACATATTAAGGAATCAATAGTTACAAATGTTATTTAATCATTAAATTAATTTTTTTTCAAAGTATCCTTCAATAATTTTTATAATTAATAAATTATTATTTTTCCACAAAAATTTTTGTTAACATTTTTTTTATGTTACTATTAGTTTTGCGATATTAATGTATATTCTTCTTACATTAAATAAAAAATAGGGTAAAGTATTAAATTGGTCTCTTATGTTTGGACGTAATTCTGTTTTGGTTTTTAAGGTTTAAAGTGTTCTATTTGAATCCAAAAAAGTTTCATTTAGCATCAATTTAGTCCCACAGTGAGGTCAAAGTTAAATAATTAACGGAATGTCATAAATAACAACAGTACAAGAACAAAATCGATAATTTGGAGAACAATATAGACTCCAGAGGCACAAAATCAACTATGGATACATCAATACATTTATTTATTATTTTTCTTACAATATAAATAAAATATTTTCTATAAAACTAAAAAGAATGATAAATAAATGTATTGATGCATCAATGGTTGATTTTGTGCCTCTGTAGCTTGTACTTGTTCTCTAAATTATCGATTTTGTTCTTGTACTGTTATTATGTGGAATATTCCGTTAATTATTTAACTTTGACATCACTGTGGGACTAAATTGATGCTAAATAAAATTTTTTTAAATTCAAATAGAACACTTTAAACCTTAAAGACTAAAACAAAATTACGCCTAAATATAGAGGACCAATTTAGTACTTTACCCTAAAGAATGTTACCATTACTAATATGCACAACAATGAAAATATATCTATATTGAAAAAAATTTCTACTAACACATTTTTTAGTGTTAAAATAGTATATTTTGGTATCAAAAAATTCATAGAAAATTGTTAAAAGATTTTTTAACAAAAAGAATTAACGTAATAACTTAATAGTTAAAAAATTATTCAACGAGATCTTAAAAAAATAATTTTACTCTCGAATTTTTTAAATAATATTTTCATGCAAATACAATTTAATCGTTAAAAGGTAATTTACTAAAATGTATTTTGAAAAGCAAAATTCAATGACAGAAAATAAAATTTTTAGTAAAGGATATTTTTGTTAAAAAAAAATTATTCTTTTGAGAAAAATGGATAAAATTAGCATTATTTAACATCAAGAACCTAAAATGTGTTAAGTAAAATTTAAAAGAAATTTTTTTTAAAAGATACTAAAATGACATTTTTCTCTCTTCTATTTATAAAATATATATTCTCTTTCCTTATAACTTTTAAAAAATCTCATTTTTAACTCATTTTAAATTGTTTGTGTTAATTATTGTCATAGTATCTAAATTGTACATATTAGCTAGTATGTAGTATTTATTAATTAAATAAAATCAATAACAAAGTATTGATTCAAAGCTGAGTTTATGATCTTCATATTTAATTTTTATATCCTAAAGTAATTATTTTTAGGGTTAAAGTTTTTTAATTGTAATAGAAATTAGAATTTTAAATTTAATTTAAAAAATTAAAATATTTTTTTAATTGATTTATATACAATTAAAAAATATTATAAAAAAGTTGAATTGTGCTTTTTACTCTAAGAATCAAAGATAACGTACATTATAAATACATAACTCTCCAATTTTTTATTCTAAATTTTTTCGCTCATGTAATTATTTCACTTAATTGTAAATTAAAAAAAAAATTAAGTCAATTTTCCTACTGTCACAGCCAAGGACCATTTGTATTTAAACATTGTATAATTAGACGCTTCTTATAAAATTTTTCTTTGTTTGTATTTTTAGCCATTTTAATACATGTACCAATATATAAATTAAATACTATTAGACTTTAAAAGTATTTAGCAGATTAATAGAAAAAATAGTTAAATAGATATGTAAATAATTGAAAACATAATGCCAATTTTTAAATATACTTCATAATTGAATAAATAAAATGTTATTAGTATTATTATTAACAATTTTAAGCATTATATATATATATGGATAAAAAAATTTACAAGTAATTAAAAAGGATACAGAATTAGGGATAAAAAAATAGTAAGTTGAATTAAAATATGAGCAATGTTACATCACTACTAGCAAATATTATTATTTTTAACCAACAATAATTTATAAGTATATTTATAGATATTTTACACACAAAAATATATACTTTACATTTATATTTACTAAAATTTTGTACACATAAATCAATACAGTTTATACATATATTTTTCAAAATTTATATATATAAAATAATAAAATTTATTTGTTAAAAATAATTTAATATTTGTACTAGCTAAATAATGACCAAAACTACTAAAAATTGCTAGTTCTCAAAAATTTCTCTCAAAGTATTAGTTTACAAATGAATTAAAGAAAATCATATAATTTATTTTTTATTTTTGAATTATACAAGAAAAAAGTTCTCTTTTATATATATTATATAGAATTAGTTATCAATTTTTCCCATCAATTAAATATGCCATAATTTTTTAAAAAATAATTATATCAATTAAAATTAAATTCATATTTTAGTTAATTAATATTTTTTGTCTTAACTAATTAATATTGTTATTGCCTATTGGTATTAATATAGTGTTACGGTATTATTTCACCAAACGAGATACACGAATTAAGAAATGGGATATTTACTGATATATGAGAGTGAAAGCTGAATGAATAATGAGCTATTAAATGACATGCTTTAGCTTCAATTCTGCTGTAGCTACTGTGATCAAACTCTGTAATGTAAATACGAACTTTTTGTTTTTGATATTGGAGTTACAACGGTATTTTATAAAAATGTGGATTGATGGGGTGTTATTTTTAAATGTGGAATCGCTTAATTAGAGAAGTAGAAATCGGACCGTCCGATTAGTAGATAGTATACAAATTGGACTATCCGATTTATGTTAAAAAAAATTTAATGAAATTGAGGTTCACTAATTGGACCGTCCGATTTCTATACCTTCCACAATTTCGTACAATACCAAAAATTATAGTGTTTCATTATATCACTACTCTTACTTCCATACCTAAAAAAAAATAGTCGTCTTATACAGCGTTCAGTCATTATATCGCCAACCAGTATACTTACATATTTGAATATTTCACTATCTTATTTAGTCAACGTTCTAACAAATAAATAGAATCAACATATCTAAACTGCAGCTAAACTGTATTCACTTCAACATATTTTTACATCTCAACATTCCTGTGATACTGCATGAATTATATTTTTACTGTTAATCCAGTAGTGCCTACTCAGATATTTAATATTTGTTCAATCATATCTTTATTCATTACTTTTTAAATTATATAAAATTATCCTATAATGAATACAACACCAAAATAACTACTACCTGCTAAATAAACTAAGTCTTCTGTGGTCACCAAAAATTTCGTGCAGGCGCATATATTCTTTCTCTTCTTAAACATATTAATAATGAATAATCATTGTCTAATGGAAAAGCCATATATATTTTTTTATTTTTTTTATTTAATTAATATATGATTGGGTTCGCGGGTTGGTTCGGGTTCCGCACTCCCAAAACCGATACCCGAACCAATCACTAACAAAAACCATCGATTTGGTTCGAGTTGGACCCGATTACCCGTTGGTTTTAGAACCAATTTAATTGGTTCGGTTTGGATTCGGACGGATAATCGGGTACCTGCTACCCGTGCTCACCCCTATTTTAAACATCTTTATCAAAGTGCCTCCTTTTTTTTTTTTTCTGCCTTCAATTGGGTTATGCAATCTTTTATTTATTTTTTTTCTTTTTTTTCGGGTCAAGGGATCATATACCCGTTACTTACTTACTGAAAACCCATCCCACCCTTTCAACCATGATTCTCTCACAGCCCACCTTCATCCAAGGCCTTGTATGGAATATGGAGTCCAGTCCAGCCGGGCCCAATTCCCCCCATCCAAGCACAGCACCTCCTTTCCAAGACCAAAAAAAAAAAAGCACAGCACCTCCTTCCCAAACGGAGCCAATTCCCTTCCAACATGAGCTATTCGGCTTCGTGCACGCTTCACGTCACCCCTTTCAGCGAACAAGCGGCTCTCCCTGGACACCTGTCACCATAAGATAACTCCAAAAAGAATATCTGTATCCTCCAATCTGTACACTATAATTCTCCTAACTCTAAACTACCTTATTTAATTTAATACCTATAATTTT
>NC_029794.2:131349664-131357452 GCF_000816755.2 Arachis ipaensis
ACCTATAATTTTATATATATAATATCTATAGTTATATATTTATTATGTGTAAATCTCTACATTCAAACAAAATACTTACTCAAGTCTAACGAAGTTGTTATAACAACTTTTTAAATTACGCGCTTCTTTTTTCTTCTCCTTCTTCTTTTTCGTCTTCTTCTCCTTCCTTATTGTTATCACCAATAACACTAACATTTTGCAAACATCTTTATTAGTTTTGATTTTCTCTGCTGTTATCATTAAATAATTTTGGCTCATTTTTTAATTTATTTTAGTTCATTTGTGTATTAATTGAGGTTCACTTGATACTACTAATAAGTATTGACCAATTTTTTTAACAAAATAAAATAAAATAGTTCATTATCATTTTATTCAATTGCATTAGATTCCACTCTATTCTATTCAATTAACAAGCAATAAAAAAAACTTAATCATTAAGAAAAACACATCAAATTCATTAAACTAAGAAATGAACAGATATTACTTAAAGAATAAAAAATTTGGTCAATATTTATCAGCAGTATCAAGTGAACATTAATTAATACACAAATGAACTAAAATAAACTAAAAAATGAACCGAAATTATTTAATGATGACATCAGAGAAAATCAGAACTAATAAAAATGTTAACAAAATGTTGGTATTGTTGGTAATGACGATAACGAAAGAGAAGAAGAATAAGAAAAATCTGCGTGCGCAAAGAAGAACCTACGTGCGCAAATTTGAAAGAAGAAGAATGAGGGAGAGGAAGAGGAGGAAGAGGAGGAGAAGAAGGAGAAGGAGAAGGGGAAGAAGAAGGAGAGGAGAAAGGAAGGAGAAGACGGAGACGAAGACAAAGAAGTTACGTTATTGAAATGCGTGCGTGGCACAAGCTGGTGTAATGAGAGTGGTTTTTGTTAAATTTGGGTCAGTTTAGTTAGACTTGGTCTCCAAAAATACTTGAATGTGTAGCTGGACTCATTTATTATATTTAAAATTATTTATTTATTTTAAAAGCTTTTGAACTATTTTAAACTAATTTTTATTGTCTTTTAAATATTTTTAGAATAAAATATATTTTTTATTTTTAAAATTTGTTAAAAATTTTGAAAATACTCTTAAGTTTTATTTTATTTTAATTTTGTTTTCAAATTTTTTTATTAACATAAAAAATATTTCGAATTGTTAATTTTTCAAGAAGATTAAGATCAATTCAACAAAAATTTTATAATGACAACTCTTAACACAAAAAACTAGCTCTTAGTTGTCAAATATTATTGTTAGATTAATTTTAAATTTCTTAAAAATTTAGTTGCAAGAATATATTTGATACCATTTAAAAATTTAAAAAAAAATTAAAAATATTTTACTTTTTTAACAAATTTTCACGATAAAAACTTATATTTTACCTATTTTTTATTTATCTTTAGTTGAGGTGTAAATGTGAAAATTCACGGAAAACATATAAATGGGTAAATCACACAAATAAAATGATTCCATCTTAAAATTATACAAATGACCTAAATTATAATTAATTACACATACTGTTCTGAACGCCTTTATATAAATTAAATTAAATTAATTCGATTTACGCTATTTATATGTAAATCGAATCAAGTTAATTCGATTTACTATGTATATACTACATAAAAATAGTAAATCAAATTAAGTTAATTTGATTTATTACTTGTGCATGATAACTACAGTAAATCAAATAAGACTGATTCAATTTACTACTTGTATAGATTATTGATATTTTTTTCATCTAAGTTAACCATTAACTTTAAAATATAAATATCAATAAAAAAATACTCTTTAGATTCAACTAAAATATCAAAAAAATATTTCTAATTCAAAAAAAATTTAAAATTTTAATTCTTATGTCAAACTTATATTTTATAATAATTTTTTAATATAAAAAATTTTAATAATTTTTTATATACTAAAAAATTAAAAGATAATTTTTAATAAATATTTAAAAATATTTATTATTTCATTTTAAATTCATAAATTTATAACCATTATAAATATGGAAGGTAAAAATGGTGAAATAGAAAAGAGGAAGATGAAGTCATGAAACTAAACCCTCAGAAAGAGAAGTGACTTGGTTTATATTAACGAGGTCCACTAATTGACTTGGTTTCCATTTTCCAAGAAAGGTTCGTTACTTTGCTTTTCTTGCCCTTCTCTTACGAAATAGGTTTGGGCTTAGAATCGATAATTGGGCTATAATAAGAGTTGCGTTGCTTTTCTTGTCCTTCTCTTACGAAAAAAATTTGGGCTTAGCATCGAATAATTGAGCTATAATAGTTAGGTTACCTCATGCTTATTACGTTGGGTTAAAATCAAGACCAAAAAACAAAATCACGACCAAGAGTTTTGCACAACAGACTCTTCACAATTCAAAGAAAAGCCATAATTTTGGGAGGGGAGGAACGTGCCAACTTTGCGGAGAACACTAAAAAGACACCATTCACATCCTATGAGATTGTCCGAGCACATTCACAATCTGGACACAACTCATCAAACCAAAGAGGATACAAGATTTTTTTCAGATCTAATTTGAGGGATTGGTTGGAGATGAACATGATAGAAAATTTAAGCAAGCACCCCAATCAAAGATGAAAGGACATACTCTTCACAAATTACATGAAATTATGGGTATGGAGAAACAAAGAAATCCATGAAACAGGTTATAGAAGACCACCGAACCCACATATGAAAATTTTAAAAAGTGTCAATGATATGAGGAAGGTTTTTGAACGCAGTCAGAAGAAACAATGTTTCAAGAGAAAGGAAGAGATAATCAGATAAATATCAAATAAAATTATCCACCACAAGATTGGGTGACTCTTAATACAGATGGTGTTACGAAGGAAAGTACCAAACAAGTTGGGTGTGGAGGGCTCATAAGAAATGAGGCTGGCAAGGGGATTGTTGATTTTTCTTATCATATTGGAAGATGTTCAGCCTTCAATGCTGAGATTTGGAGAATTAAACAGGGACTTGAAATAGCTAGGACAATGGGAATGAAGAATATTATTGTGGAATGTGACTCCAAAGTAGTGATAGAAGTACTCAATAGCAAAAGAAACCTCAATAACCATCCAAATGTCTTAATTAGAGACATCAACTGATGGAAAGACAAGAATTTAAATATCAATTTTGTGAATTTCTTTAGAGAAGGCAACCGATGTGCTGATTGCCTAGCACGAAAAAGTGTAAATTTAAAATTAGGGCTCCACTTTTGGAACACTACTCCTAGAGAAGAAGTAGTACAGTTATTAGTAGATGATGAACAAGGGGCATCTCTGCCTCGTATAATTAATGTGTAATCTTTTTTCTACGCTTAGGCCCCGTTTATTACACCAAAAAAAAAGATAGCAAGAATTTTCGAAACACCAAAATCTATAATGAGAAATAAGTAAAATACTTTAAGAGTAAAAGATAAATAAGTCTTTGACCTTTTATTTTGTGGATATTTTCGTTCTTTAGAATTTGAAAATACTTTTAAATCCCTGAATTTTACAAACGACGGACGGATAAGTCCTTCCTTCCATCCATTTGCCTCTCAAAAAACAAACGGAGATTGGTGAAGTGACATCCACATATTCGTTATAGAGTTATATGTCTATTACGGTGCTGATGTGGCATGTCTCCCAAAAAAGTAAAGGACAAATAAGTCATTGCACTACAAAACGACAACATTTTATGATTTTACGGTTTGTAATCTCAAAGAGGATGAGCTAGAGAGAGATTAGGTGAGGGCCAAAGGGAGGTAAAAAAGAAGAAAGTAGTAGGTGGTGGTTTTATGGTGGCCAGACATATGATCACCAGAGATGAGACAAATGGCCAACGATGATGTTAAATTATTGATGAAGATAGTGGTTGGAGACTAAGAAGGATTGTTCTTTTTCTTATGTTTTCGTGAAGGGAAAGAAAGAGTGAGAATGTAAGCTAGAACTGGGGGAAGGAAGAAAGGAGAAAGGAGAAGGAAGTGGAGGAGGCTGTGGCGGTGGCGTGGACTGCTGGTGATGAAACAGCGAGAGGCGGCAATGATGTCGGATTACGAAGAGGAGCGGGAAGAGAGAGGACCGCGGTGGTTCGGTGTGGTGTTTTCATCACAGATGGTGGAGACTACTGTGGTTCTGGGACCGCGAGAGTGGTGGTTTCGGCGATGGAAGAGGAAGATGGTGGTTGTTGGGGTCTGAACGACAACTATGGAGTGGTGGTGATGGTGAATCGATATGCAAGTCATAGGAGAGGAGAGGGGAAGAAGAGAATTTGAAAATGAGTTTACGGTTGTGGGGTTTCTTCAAATGCGGAGGAGCTCGTCAGTGGTCGTGGCTGGAGGTTCATGAAGATGGAGATGGTGGTAGTGAAGGGAGGATGAAGCTGCAAATGATGAATAGCAAGAAGGAACTCCATCGTATTTAGGGTTGCCTTTGAAATGACATTGTTTTGCAGCCGGGGAATTAATTGTCCCGTCTTAAAAATGTTCCATCCACATATGTATCCGTAAGACCAGGTCAGGATAATGGGACCACGTCAGACTTTTTCGTCGGCTCCGATAGACCCATATGAACGGAAAGACTCTTTTGTCTAATTTTTAAAGAGGTTATGGACTTAAAAATATTTTCAAATCTTAAGGGATAAAAATGTATGCAGAAAAATGGTTAAGGACTTATTTATAATTTATCTTTGGAAAAAAGATGGATAGGTCCCTGACTTTTTAAATTTTTGACAAATACATTCCTAACAAAATTTAAATACAAAAAAGTCCCTGACTTTAACAAACGGAGGACAATTTAGTCATTTCGTCTATTTGTCTCTCATACACCAAACGGAACTGGCTGACGTGACTGAAACGGTGTCTAGGTGTCCGTTACAGTGCCACGCTGGAAGGGGAATAAAGTTCGAAGGACAAATAAGTCCTTGACGTCATTTTGCAAATAAAGTTCGAAGGACAAATAGGTCCTTGAAATTTTTTTTTTCAAAATTAATAAACTCATTTCCTAAATTCTCTCATCTACCTTTCTCCATTTTTTATATTTCTCTCTACTATTTTTACTCTATATATAATTATATTTTATATTAGTAATTTGACAAATCAAAACGTGTCACCATATATTTTTATTATAATTAAAATAAAAAAATTTCTTAGTTTCCAAAATTAACAAACTCCCTCTCTCATTCTTCTTCTTTATCTTTCTCTCTCTTTTCTCTCATTCTCTATTTTTCTCTACCTTTATGTTCTACAAAAAATAAAATTAACAACATAATATAATTTAAATAAAAATATTATCATATACATATTTTTTTATTTAATTTTAAATTTTTATTGCTTATCTTTTTAATATATATCTTCTTTTCTTTTAAATATTTATTACATATAATTTAAAAAAAATACTAATATTGTGATTAGAAGTTAGAATCAAGATTCAATTGTTTTAAAAAAATGAGTTAATTTTATAACTATCAATATAAATTTTTTTATGTTAATATCTAATTATATTTTTATATATATAAATTTTTTTTAAATAGTAAGTATAAAAATTAATTATTTTTATTTGTTCAACAAATTTAATATCTAATCAAATATAAAAATATACACGTTAAATTCTTTCAAATTTTAAATAACGAATGTTAAAATTAAGTAAAAAATTAAATTCTTTCATTTGAAAATAATAACTAAAAAACTTATTATTTAATTTTGTTTAAGACTCTGGTCTTCTTAGTCGACGGAGACTTTTGTCCCTTACGACTATTTTATAAAAATAGTTTAATGCTATAAATTTTTTGTGTCATAATCTATAATATCAAGATCGACGTACAAAATTTAAATACAAAAAAGTCCCTGACTTTAACAAACGGAGGACAATTTAGTCATTTCGTCTATTTGTCTCTCATACACCAAACGGAACTGGCTGACGTGACTGAAACGGTGTCTAGGTGTCCGTTACAGTGCCACGCTGGAAGGGGAATAAAGTTCGAAGGACAAATAAGTCCTTGACGTCATTTTGCAAATAAAGTTCGAAGGACAAATAGGTCCTTGAAATTTTTTTTTTCAAAATTAATAAACTCATTTCCTAAATTCTCTCATCTACCTTTCTCCATTTTTTATATTTCTCTCTACTATTTTTACTCTATATATAATTATATTTTATATTAGTAATTTGACAAATCAAAATATGTCATTCGCTATTTTTTTACAATTAAAATATTTTAAATATAAAAGTATACAGAAATTATTTTTAATATGGAAATAGAGATGGTATTTTGGTTGAATATTGATATTTAAAGTGTATTACAGTATTGTGAAAATCATTCAACACGCCCCCACGTATTTTAACACGTCCCCCAGCCCCCACGTATTGGCTAATATGTTGCCATGTGTCCAACACGCCCGCCACGTGTTGATCAGGATGCTGCCACGTGTCCAACACGCCCCCACGTGTTGCAACACGCTCCCTGCGTGTTACCCTTCTACCTGACACTTCCATCCATGCGTAAATACACTAGGTTCGCCCATTCCCACCCAATACACCACCCTAAACCCCATAACCAAATTTTTTAGCCTAAAAGTATACACATTAAATTATTTTATATTTTAGATAACGAATATTAAAATTAATTATTAATAAAAAATTAGACTTTTTCATATAAAAATAATAACTAAAAATCTTATTATTTAATTTTTTATCTGCAGATATCTTGGTCTTCTTGGTCAGAAACTTTTGTCAACTTACGACTTTTTTGTAAAAGTAGTTTGATTTTATAAATCTTTTGTATCATGCATAATTTATACTGTTAGAACAAAGTGAACTATAATTTAAAAAAAAAATTATTCTCGTAATGTTATTATGGATAAAAATATTAGTTCTAATATAATACACATATGACTAATGCTAACTTAATACATGAATAATGCACAAATGAACTAATGATAACTTGATGCATAAATGAACTGATGCTAACTAATGCCACTGGTATGATGAAAACTGAACTAATGCAATTTAACAAATTCTAATATAATACACAAATGCACTAAAGCTGAACTAATGCAATTTAAGAAAAAAAGTAGAAACAGAACAAGCTCAATTTCTGTAATTTTAATACAAATAATTTAAATTGCAGAATACAGCAAGTTAATTATATTTGTCATAATAGAAGCATAATAGAAGTATAATGAAAAAAAAATCTCATAATAGAAGCATAATGAAAAAAAAAATTCTCAAGGACCTATTTGTCCTTCGAACTTTATTTGCAAAATGACATCAAGGACTTATTTGTCCTTCGAACTTTATTCTCCTTTTAACGTGGCACCGTAACGGACACCTGGACACCGTTTCAGCCAGGTCAGCCAATTCCGTTTGGTGAATGAGAGGCAAATAGACGAAAGGACTAAATTGTCCTCCGTTTGTTAAAGTCAGGACTTTTTTGTATTTAAATTTTGTTAGGGATGTATTTGTCAAAAATTTAAAAAATCAGGGACCTATATGTCTTTTTTCCTTTATCTTTTACTCATACCTTAATTACTCGTCACTTTTTATTTCTATTATCACGTTCTTTGTGTGTGCATATATATGCAACCCTAATTCTAGTTTCATATTTCTTTTCTTAATGCACTCACTCAGCAGCGGTCTCTCTCTTCAGTCATATACTTTAGGAGTAGCAAAACGGGTTAAACCCGTCGGGTCGATCCGCTAAACCTGTTAAAAAAAGGCAGGTTGGGCTAGGATTTGGAGTCCGCCAAATTAAAAAAATCTGCCAAATTGGCGGATTTTGGCGGGGCAGTCCGCCAGGCCA
>NC_029794.2:131357899-131366297 GCF_000816755.2 Arachis ipaensis
GGGGCGGGACACACAGGCCCGCTTTGCCACCTATACTTGCACAAACAACTCAATACTCGCACTATTTCACTGCACATTCCTTACCTGTTAGTGTGCTCAATAGAACAGTAAAATATCAGAACAAAGACAATAATAAATCAACATAATTGGATATAAAACTGAATAATGTGTAATGAATAAGAAGAGAATCAACAAAAAAAATAGAATGATGCAGTAACTAATTCTCCCTATTCGAGTCCGCGCGCTCAATTACCAAAAATTAATTCTCCCTTACCGCTGCTCCACACTTCCCTCTACATACTTCCAATTCTGTTACATAAAAATACCAGTACCAATATTTTCCTGGTACGCACATTTCTCATGCATGGTATCCATACTGAAAATTTCCTATTTTTTTTTGCTTTTCACCCCTATTTCTATTATTCGGTTCATCTTCTTTCTTAGTCTCTGATTCTTGACTCTTGACTCGGCTCTTTGTTACTTGGGCCGTCATTCGTATCATTACCTCTCATCCACACCTGCATTGCTCTCAGTTCTCTTTTGACTGCTTTACCGTGATGCTCTTCACTCCTCCATTGATTTTTAAATTAGTTGGTTTTTGAAAAATTCAATGCTTCAACTTGCCTTCTTAAACAATATCAACATGAGTTAAATTAATTATTCTCGTAACTATTTGGGTAATGTTACCGTGAGGAGGATGGAAGTTGGGTGAAGAATAAAGATTGCACTTTTATAATAGAAAAAAAAATTAAAGTTATCACGTGCAATGCATACTTTCCTCAAAATATAACTATAATCTTCACTCTTCACCAAACATCAATCTTCACTAATCCTTAGAATTGACAAACAAAAATATTGTGGAAAGAACACTTCAATGAGAAACAAAAGTTTAATGTTGGAGGATATCTACTTAATGATAATATTAAAATGGTGTTTTTATTGTGTGAATTTGTATATACAGGATCCAAGTTAATGGCAACAATGGATAGACTGAATTATATTTTATGGTAATGGTGGATGGGCTGAAAATTATAGTTCAGTGTGTTAAAGGAATTACAGAACCATTGGAGACTTGGAGTCCTTAATTTTCAAAACAACATAACAACAATTTTTGAAGTGATAATCAGATCATCAAAGCTCAACTTTGAGAGAAATAAATTCAACAATTTTATCCAATAAATTAGACCCTTCAATTCAAAAAAACTAATTCAAAAGACTTCGCTTTCATTTAAAGATGGAGAAATATTGCAAAATTAGAGAATGGTCCTAGAAGTATTAAAAATGAATAAGAGTTTTTTGTATGTGGTGAATAGTAATAAAATTCTAATTCACAATAATTTTGATGATAATGCCAAAAGAATGATTGTGTAATTAGTATTTAGTGTTTTAGTGTATATGATAAAATAGGTAAAAATAAAAAATAATAAAAAAATATATCTCATGTATATTTTGTTGTTTATTTTTACTATTTCTACTGTACCAATTATTAAAAAAAAAAAACTTCCTAACTATTTATGTGCAGTCTTCATGTGACACATCAAGAATGTGATACTAAAATTTTTCTCATATGTCAACTAATGTTAATGAAACGAACAACTTAACTGACGCAAGTATGTTTTAGAGACTAATAAATCTTTGAAATTTTTTAAAGATTAAATTAGCTTTTAAAATTAAACATTTAAAAAAAAATTAAACACCAAGAAAAGGAAATTTCTATTATATAAGGTTAGCAACATACTCTTCACTCAAAGTTGGCATTCCACTTTATATATAACATAGTACATTCAAGAATACTTAATTATGATAAGATTACGTGCGTATAAAAGATCAAGCATGAAAAATAAGAAAAAAAGAAAAGCTAGGCGTACGATCATTTTCAATCAAATTTTAAACTAAGTGACCAAAAAAAATTAGAAACTTTATTTTTTGTTTTTATTATTTTTCTTTGTTTAGTATAGAAATTAACAAAATATCACAAAAAATAATACAAAAATTTAGTCGAAACAACACAAAAACTTCAACAAAAATGTATGTATTTGATTTTTTTATTTTATTTTCTCTTAAACAAACTACCTTTTGGATAAATGTTATGTGACTTCAGTCACCAAAAAAAAAATGTTATGTGACTTTTTCACTAAAGATATTGATTTTTTAGCATCTCTATTTCCAAATATTTCTTCAAAATATTTTTTTCTCAATTTCTTTCTCTTATTCATATGTCTATAACCTTGATTGTCACCTCTACTATTACCTAATTCAAATTCAAAAATCAAATCTCTCAAAAGTTCTAATTTTCAATTTTGCCAAGTTCAAGAAAAAGAAGAAAACAATATGCTGGAAGGAGAAAAGAGAGAAAAAAAAAGTGGTGGTGCCCCTACTTTTATGTGACTTAGCTGATATTTACTATTTAGCCATGTAGCACAACTCATCAAACCATACCTTAATTCGCATGGGATCTAACCGTAGCAAGAGTGAAAAGAAATTATACGAGTTTAAGAGCCATTTTTGTCATTTCAATATCAAGGGGGGAGTAATGAGAATTTTGTCAGCGCTATTGCATTCAAATTTTTGGTTTCCTTAAATTCCAAACCTACTATAACGTAATTTTTCTAAGAATAAGACCTTTGGACCTGATGGCAGAGGATAACAAAGGATTATGCTACATTATTTTCTTCTATTCTTAGAGACTCCAATGTATGATAAAACAATTAACTCATATCAATTTCTCAAAAAATGAGAAGGATCCTTCTATATCCAGTAGACACGACAAAAACATTCTTTTGCACATTTTCTATTTCATTAAAAAATGCAATCAATCTCAATTTTATTAGGAATAAGAATTTTATGTGAATCACTATATAAAAGATTGAGAAAACAACTTTTTTACTGGACAAAAAACATCTATAAGATAGTTTAAAAAATTAAGATTATAGTTAAAGACATCCCTTGTCTAAGTATATTAGACTCTAAGACAAGTCTAATTGTCGAGATGGATATTGCTATCCAAGAAGAAAGCTATTAGTTACAGATGTCTAAGAATAAAAATATAAATTTCGAAGACAAAAATACTAGATATTTTTATCAAAAAGCGAATAGTAAAAGGAAAAGTAATAAGATCACGACACTAAAGAATAATGAAGGGGTCTAGATTGAGGACGCAGAGATGTTAAAAAAATATGGGGCGGAATACTTCAAAACCCTATATACAGTGGACTCTAATAAAGAAGTTTACCCAAAGAACTTTCTTGAAAGGAAGGTTAATATCCGACAATATTCTAATAGCTCATGAGAATATGCATTATCTTAAGTAAAAAAGATTAGAATTGGTGAATGAAATGATGTGCTGGGACTCTCGAGGTGGTCAGTCCTGGGAAGCCGCACTCGTAACTTAGTAATAGTTTTCGAACAATAAATTTTAACACAAAGTACAAGTAGTTTGAAAAAAAATGACCTCATCAAAATCCCTTGTCCTTGTTCCGTGTTGACGGTAAGGAGAAAGAGTACCCCTTCTTTCATATATCATAATAGTACAAGTAGGCTTGCAGCATTAAAATAAAGTAAATAAAAATAAACACAAAGTGTATCTTACACTAGAACTCACATAAATTAGAATTTTCGGTGAAAATGGAAATTAAATATATTTTTCTCGTGTACTCCTCAGCGCGATTAATCGTGTTTTATGTCTAAAGATAAAAAATAGAGACTTTTGCTTATGTCAAAGATAAGGTCTCAAAAAAATTGCTTCATTGGAAGAGGTCTTTTTTCGTGGGCACGAAGTTAAAGTTCATTTTTCAAGACATGTGATTTTTGACAAAACAGATTTTTTAATATTTTTGTCTTTGACAATAAAATTACAGCCGCAGATAGGACTGTCAAACGGGTTAGCCCAGCCCATTTAGATCCGGCCCGTTAAGCTCGCGAGTTAAACGGATTGGCCCGTTTAAGCCCGCTTTACTCGCGGGCCAGAATTTTCTATCCCGGACCGTTTATGGTCAGCCCGATGGGTTAAACGGACCAGCCCGTTTATCATTTTATTTTATTTTTTGAAAAATATTTTGACAAAAAATACCACTTTTAGGTAAAAAAATCATTTAAAAAATATATTTTTTAGTTGATGGGTCAGATTTTCGGGTCGGATTGGGGGAAATATTAGCTAAAAGTGCTACTTTTTTTTAAAAAAATATTAAATAAATGGGCCACCCGTTTAGCTCGCGGGCTAGCCCGTTTAGCCCGAAATTTAAACGGGCTTAATTTTAGAGACAAAGTCCGCCCATTTAAACGGGTAAACGGACTGGCCCGATGAATTTAGCCCATTTTGACGGCCCTAGCCGCAGATACAGCCATTTCTAATTATCTATCCACTCTCACTTTTAACATTTTACCACCACCTCAGAACTCTCTTGCAGTGCTGTAGAAGGGAGTTGGCGGTAGTTGGCTGGTGACAGTATCGATGGCGATGGTGATTTGACTGTGGCGGACACAGAGCGGGAGAAGAGTGGTGTTAAACTAAGTTGTTACTTTTATAGTTTTATTGATGGGATAATTTATATATATTCGTGTATAAAAATTAAAAATTAAATTATTTTGTTACAAGTTCTTACCGATTTTGATGATTGATAAATTCTTAGGTTGATATTTAATATTTAGATTTTTTTTTATTTAACTTTTGAGTTTGTATTTTAATAAGATTACATAGATTTAGTTGATGACTTTTCATATAGTGTTTTAGGCCGCTTTCTCGCCGCCTCCAAAAGATGAAAAAATAAAGATGAACTTTTCAATCTTAGTTTAAAGTAGAGGAACTTTCTCAAATAATAAGCACTTAATAATTAAGATGAAAAATAAATCTTAAAGAAATTAAAGTGTGAACCAATTAAGACTAACACAAAGCATGTGTGTATTTATACATGGATAAAGAAAGAGAAAAAGAAAAAAGGTCTTAAATTTGAAGATGGTGATGCTCCAAAGAAATGGTTCCAAAGATAGATTGCAAGATTTGTGGCTTCATCAGCTGAATTGAGAGGGTAACCTAAAAGTAAAATACCTTAATTACTCGTCACTTTTTATTTCTATTATTATGTTCTTTGTGATTCCACATTTGTATGTGTATGCAATCCTAATTCTAGTTTTATAATTTCTTTTTTTAATGCACTCACTCAGCTATCTCTCCCCTCAATCGTATATTTGCACAAACAACTCAATACTCACAGTGTTTCACCGCACATTTCTTATCCTCTAATTCACACTCCTGCTGCTCCTCAGTATTCTGTTGGCTGTTTTATCGTGATGTTCTTCACTACTCCATTGGTTTTTAAAAAATTTAATGCTTCAACTTAGCTTCTTAAAAAATATCAACATGAGTCCAATTGATCATTCTTGTAACTATTTGGTAATATTACGGTAAAGTTGGAAGTTCGGTGAAGAATGAAGATTGCATTTTTTATGATAGAAAAAAAATAAAAAAGAATTAAAGTTATCATGTGCAATACATAACTTTTTTTTTTTTTTCAAAATATAATTATGATTTTCACTCTTCTCCAAACGTCACTCTTCGCTAATCTTTAGAATGGACAAAAACAAACATTGTGAAGAGAACATATTCGACTTCTCATACTAGATCATGATGGATATATTTTGAATTTATCTAGGAGAAACAAAAATTTGCTGTTGGAAGATATCTACTTCATGATAATTATAAAATAGTGCTTTTTTTTTTTTAGATAAAATAGTGCTTTTATTATATGAATTTGTATGTACAAGATCCAAGTTAATGGCAATAGTGGATGGACTGAAAATTATAGTTCATGGCAATGGTAGATGGGCTGAAAATTATAGTTCAGTGCATGTTAGAGGAAGCACTAGGACAACTGGAGTCCTTGATTTTTAAAACAAAGAACAACAATTTTTGAAGTGACAATTAGATCATCACAAGTTTAATGGAAGCTCAACTTTGAGAAAAATAAATTCAACAATTTTATCTAATAGATTAGACACATTTGAAAAAACTAATCCAAAAGACTTCACTTTCATTTAAAAATCGGAGAAATATTGCAAATTAAGAGAATTGTACTAGAAGTATTAGAAGTGAATAAGAGTATTTTTTGGTATGTGGTGAATAATAATAAATTTTTTATTTACAATAATTTTGATATTAATGTCGAAAAAATTATTGTATAATTAGTGTTTGGTGTTTTAATGTATATGATAGAGTAGGTAAAATTAGAAACCCAATAAAAATATGTGTCATGTATGTTTCGTTTTTATTTTTGCTATTCATACTAAAACTCCCTCTTTTCTTATTGAGGTTGAGAACTTACGGTAATAACTATAAAAAAAACTAAAAAAATTCCCTAACTATTTATGTGCAGTCTTCATGTGACACATCAAGGATGTGATACTAAAAATTTTCTCATATGTCAACTAATGTTAATGGAACGAACAACTTAACTGACGCAAGTATGTTTTAGAGACTAAATTAAATTATTGAAATTTTTAAAAGATTAAATTAACTTTTAAAATTAAAGATTTTAAAAAAATTAAACACCAAGAAAAGGGAATTTCTATTATATAAGGTTAGCAACATACTCTTCACTCAAAGTTGGCATTCCACTTTATATATAACATAGTACATTTAAGAATATTTAATTATGATAAGATTACGTATAAAATATCAAGCATGAAAAATAAGGAAAAAAGAAAAGCTAGGCGTACCATCATTTTCAATCAAATTTTAAACTAAGTGACAAAAAAAATTAGAAACTTTATTTTTTGTTTTTTATTATTTTTCTTTTTTAATATAGAAATTAACAAAATAACACAAGCTATTACAAAAATAAAGTAAAAACTCTACAAAAAATAATGCAAAAATTTAGTCGAAACAACACAAAAATTTCAACACAAATTTATGTATTTGATTTTTTATTTTATTTTCTCTTAAACAAACTACCTTTTGGATAAATGTATGTGACTTTTTCACTAAAGATATTGGTTTTTTAGCATCTCTATTTCCAAATATTTCTTCAAAATATTTTTTCTCAATTTCTTTCTTATTCATATGTCTATAACCTTGATTGTCACCTCTACATACTATTATCTAATTCAAATTCAAAAATCAAATCTCTCAAAAGTTCTAATTTTTAATTTTGCCAAGTTCAAGAAAAAGAAGAAAACAATATGCTGGAAAAAAGAAGAGAGAAAAGGAAGAAGTGGTGGTGCCCCTACTTTTTTGTGACTTAGCTAGTATTTATTATTTAGCCATGTAGCACAACTCATCAAACAATACCTTAATTCGCATGGGATCTAAAGTAATTTTTTTTACCAAAGATAGAAGATTCGAACCCGCAACCTCTTAATTGAGTATGGAGCAAAATTTGGAAAGATAGGAGACTCGAATCCGCAACCTCTTAATTGAGTATGGAGAGTCTATACCATTTGAGCTATTACTCATTGGCTACAAAAATACTCTTTACAAATCGATAAATTGGACTTTAAACTAATTTGAGTTAGTAATTGAGCTGAATATGTAATTTAGTCAAATTAAACGAGTGAATCGATTGAATGCTATAGTATTTCAGACTTTGTTAAATATTAAGCTATTATTTTATTTAGTGTATGTAGTCTATTTTTAAATATTTTATATAGGTTTTATTTTTAAATATTTAATTAATTAATTTTAATTGAAGTGGTTCCATTGTGATTTACTAGTTGAATAATTAACCGAATGATATGAATCATATGATATCTTACCGGTGAAACTAACTTTTGAATTGGTATGTCAATATAACGAAAAAGTTAAAGTACATAGTAGTGATCGCATCAAACCTTTATATGTATAATAAAAGATAGGAAAGTTTTCGCATGTTCCATTGCACTTTATTAAAACACTGTTATACCTTGTGTCCTTGTCTATTAAGCGTTTGATTTTTTAATAAAATAAACATAAGATTCAGATTGACAGGGTAGTTTTTCATATGGGAGTCTTTTTATGTAGAACACTGTGGAGACTAGACGTATTGCTTCCTTCACCCAACAATCCAGGTTTACAATACCAGCTTTGTCCTCCTGTGATTTGATCATTTGATGGTTAACATAGATGCTAGTCAGCTGTTATTTATTATGGGAGCCGATCAATAGACAAGCCAGGACGGAAGTACGTGTGATTCTGGGTTTCATTTGAATGTGTTTGGCAGTTGTGAATTTCTTACAACAAAATTTTTTAAAATGATTGCCACGATACGTTAAAAAATAAATACTGATTACTATAATACGTTAAATAAATACGTATTGATTTAATACATATATTGTTTAATAATAAATTAACATGTGGACTATATCATCCGCAAAAATAATTTATTGTGGTAAAAATATATTATATATTCTTTAAAATTAATATATCCTT
>NC_029794.2:131366602-131367112 GCF_000816755.2 Arachis ipaensis
AAAAGCATTAAAGTTTTTTATACTATTCTAAAAAAACAGTATTTTATTATTAATATTAAAAAGACTAAAAACCTTTTGTCTTAGTATTGTTTAATTGTATTTCGAAAGACTTGTATTCTACTTTAAAAATATTAAAATATTCGCAAAGTTCATTTTAAATAATTAAAATAATTTTTAGCATTTATTTTAAAAAAATTAAAATATTCTTTAAGCAACATTTTTAAAATTACTAAAATACTACTTAAAAAAGAGTAATTACTCTTTTAGAGTAAAACGTTGTATAATTATATTACACATGGTAATTTTGATTTTTTTTAATAAAAAAAAAACTAAGGTTGAGCAAAATAAACTTATTAAAAGATTTTAAATAACAAAACAATATTCTAAGGTTAATTTTCAAAATAATATCATTTTAGAATTAATTTATATTATTTTATTATATAAGAAATTAGAAACTAGAAATTTCATGTTAATTTTAAAAACGAAAAAAAAAAATTTAGTTTATTTTAA
>NC_029794.2:131367648-131370361 GCF_000816755.2 Arachis ipaensis
TTATAATAATTTCTTTAAATTTTTTAATTCAAAGTTCACAAACAACTTCCAACATCAAAGTTTATGATTAAAGTTTATTAAAGTTTCATTTTCACTCAACTCTCATACCCAATCTTCTCAAAATACCATATTCTCATCTTTCACCCCAAATTTAAACACCTCATACACACTTTCTATCTCAAACCACTCGGTTAATGATACATAATCAAATTGTATACTGTTACGTTATGTAGGTAACCTGAGATAGGTGGATTGGACTTTGATGAGTTTGGAAAACTCTATTTTAAATTTAATAATGAACAAACATTATTGAAATAATTCATTACAAAATTATTAATTTAATTTTCACTTAACATATGTTAATTAATAATTTTGTGATGCAGGTTTTTTTATTGGGCCGAATATAAAAGCAGAATTATTGCAAGCCCAATATGCTTAAAATCATTCAACCTTGTTTAATGTTTCCTATATTAAGTGGCTGAAGCAATTTGTGATTATTTGGGCCAGAATTCAAACATTATCATAAGCCCAAAATTGTTTTGCATACTTGGTTCGAAATAAAAAAGAAATTGGGCCAGAATGAGTTTTATTGCTACAAGCACATAATTGTTGCTCCAATGCTTAATCCGAAACTCATTATAAAAGGAAGCAAAATTGCTTCATGCCTCCAACGGATCTCATTCCTTCCTTTGGGGTGGATTCTAAATTTTAATTTGCTAGCATTGGAAACATGAGAGAGACTGTCATTGATATGATTGATGGCATTGAAAGCTACACGCTACTCAGGGAAGTAAAAACAACTTTTTAATTAATTTGCTTATTTCATTTAATTACTTTTCTTCCAATTGTTTCTTCTCTCTCATTCTTTCTTTCTTCTCTTTCGGACAATACCTAGCAAACCATGGAAGCTACATTGAGCTACCGAAAAGAGGGAAAGGCACGCTAAAAGACCATCACAATGATGGCAAGAAAACATAAAAAATATAGTGGCTGAAATTCTTATCACTTGTAGTAAGATTTTGTGATGAGATCTTGGCTTCTTCATACCAAAAAATGGTTGAAGGAAGATTTCGGCCAGCACGGAGAAGATCTTGAAGAAGATGGCTTGTCACTGCTTTTGGGTTCACTCATCACAGAAGGTAGTTAGGGTGGCTATGTGAGGAAGAAAGCAAAAGTGGAGTAGAAGAAGCCATCATCATCATGAAGCATTAAGGGCCAGAAATCCATCTTGGAGAGCAAGCCAAGGATGGAGCGCTCGGATTGATGAAGAGTGATGACCAAGGAAGGACTAGAGGTAATTGCATGTTGGGTGTTGCATGTGTTATCTCTTCTCTTTCTCTGGCCGAACCGGTTCTGTTTCTTGGAGAAGAAGAAGTTGGCTTGGTTTTTGGCTTCAAATGTGGAGGCTTTCCTCTTCTATAAAAAGAGAGAACAGCCACGGTTTGGAGCAAGGAGAAAGTGTGAGAGTGCAAGGCACAGAGTTATCAGAGCTACCTGAGCTAACAGATTTCTCTTCTCCTTCAATGTATTCTGTTTTGTAATTTTCTGTTTAATTTTGTCATGTCTTGAGTCTCATGGAAAAAGGCAAACAGTGAGGTTTGTATGAAAAAATCATAGAGCGAAAAAAGGCAGAGAGTGCACAATTAAAAGAAAAAGCCATAGATGTCCTTAGAGTTCCTTTGTTCATCTATGTTGTGTTTCATGATTTTGTGGGAATCTCCTTGTAAGTTGGGTTAGCACTTTACAGTCTGTAATCAAGAAGATTATAGTGAAATTCCATCATGGTTGTGATGGAGACTGGATGTAGGCTGCACTGCACTTAGCAGCTGAACCAGGATATATCTGGGCGTAATTTTCTCTCTTCTCCACTCCATTTCTGTTTCTACTACACAAGAGCTAAAACAAAAATATCTCGTGCCAAGTGACGAGACAAAAATGTGCCAAGTGACGAGACAAAAATAAAAGTCTCGTGGCTAGGGACGAGACAAAAATCAAAAAGTCTCCTGAAGTTACTTCAAAGACCAGCAAGTGTTACTGAGCAAAAAGGAGGCTAAGATTCAACCCTCCTTCTCTTAGCCACTGAAAAACCATCAGACTTGAAGGATTGGCCAAAGCGTCAGTGTGGGGGGGTGGTCTCCGACTTGTTCACGTTCGGGAGCCGCCGTCCGAGTTGTATGTTTCGAAAAATGGGGGTGGTACTTGCAAAGACACTCCGATGCCTAAGTTAGTAAGGGGGTAAGCATGTTTTTAGAGTATTGGAACTTTATTTTACCTGAGTGTGTCAGTGTATTTATAGTGGTGATCCAATAACCACCGTTAGAGTAGTTCCACTTCTAAAGATGGATAACCGTCCATTTATCTTAGGGTTGTTGAGATATCGCTTCTGGAAGTGGATGGTAAAATGCGTGCCCACCAAACTTTTTTCCGCGCCATTTGTTACTGTTGGATTTAGGATCGAAAATATAAATCCGACAGTAATATTTTGTGGATAACAAATTTAGTGTTGCAACTGCCAGTAAATCTAACGATAATGTCCGCCGCTAAATCTAATGATAATCAACATTTCTCTTGTAGTGTAATAATTAAAGTACCCTCTTTAAAACTCTAAAAAATAGTAATTTTTTATGATTAATTTTAAAAGACTATAATACTTGAGGTTTAAGTATGATTATTTGTATTAGAAAATAAAATCCTAATATGACTTAAAAAATAC
>NC_029794.2:131370454-131375897 GCF_000816755.2 Arachis ipaensis
TATTAAAAAAATTAAACTTCAATGTCTAAAAAAATATCCCAAAATAATAAATACAGCTATAAATCCTAATTATGTTACAACAAAATAACCCCAAAAAACTCCAACTAACTCACGGGTCCTTAGAAAAATTAGCCCATGAGCTGCAATTCATAGAAAGTTTGGCTTGCCTTGAAACATTCCTCATCAATCATCATATAACAACGAAGCCCACACTTTGTCAGTGCTATATTAGTCTTTTTATGCATTATTTCAGGGATATTTTGGACATTGTATCACGTGTTAGACGACAAATACTTTATCTATTACCGTTTAATACAGGGTATGTCTAAAACGAGCACAACTATTATGTGCTTATTGAATGCGCCACATTTATATCGACCATTAGATTTGATTAGATGAAAATCAAAGGTTAATATGAAAGAAGAGCATTGATGGACTCTAATAAATATAGAATATCTTAGTACATAAATAAATACTTTAACGGAAAAGCTCTACATACAAGCGATTAGGGCTTGTAAGCATTACAAGTCAATTAACCCCTAACCCCCCAAAACACGCTGCAAGTGCTACGTTCCTTACACGCGCTATATATCTCCTTCTTTCCAAATTTGCTCGTTCTTCTTCTTGCGCGTCTTCCCCTTCTTTTTCGATCGTTCTTTTCTCCTCCTTCCTCACTGGTTTGTTCTTCGTCATTGACGTTAGTTCCTCTCTCTGTAACTCCAGCTTCGTTTTCTTTTCGATTTTCTGGTTTCTGAAATCAAAGTTTGAACTCATTTTGAAGATAATGGATGATTCAACCTCAGGATGTGAGGGATTACATTACGAGAGAAGTGCGAGAAGCGTGGGTGTGCTTAAAGACTTATTTGATAGGAATTGGAATGATTTTCTGCTGAATTTTGGTCTTGTGGACAACAAGTGGCTTTCAGGTAATGTTTGTTTAAAATCTGCAGTAGAGGTGTAAATTTAATTTTTTTCGGGTGTATTTATAGTCTGTGTTTGGGTGTATTCTGCAGATCTCTATGAAGACCATCATATATGGATTCCAATCTATCTGGATCACCACTTTTGGGCAGGGATGAGAAGCACACAAAGGAGCGAGAGTGATTTACATATGATTACTCTGAATTTTGTTGCAGTTATTTGTATAGCATTGTATAGCTGAATAATTCGTGAACATTGACTGTGAAACTAACGCGTGAACATAAATCTGTAGATTGAATCTAATGTATTAGTTTTGATTAATTATCTGCAATTTATAGCAGACGCTCGGGTGTAGATCAGACTTTTTTGGGTGTATTTTTGGGGAAAGTGTGGGTGTATTTACAGTTTATGGCTTTTTTTGTTATTTTAGTTGAGTTGTTGTCATTCGGGTGTATTAGATCAGACATGATTGGATGTATTTTTTGTTTTTGACATGGTGTATTCTGCAGCCTCTCTCTGTTGATGACCAGTTTGTTAAATTTTATTGAAAAGGATGTGAGGAATTACATTACGAGAGAAGTGCGAGAAGCGTGGGTGTGCTTAAAGACTTATTTGATAGGAATTGGAATGATTTTCTGCTGAATTTTGGTCTTGTGGACAACAAGTGGCTTTCAGGTAATGTTTGTTTAAAATCTGCAGTAAAGGTGTAAATTTAATTTTTTTTTTCGGGTGTATTTATAGTCTGTGTTTGGGTGTATTCTGTAGATCTCTATGAAGACCGTCATATATGGATTCCAAACTATCTGGATCACCACTTCTGAGTAGGGATGAGAAGCACACAAAGGAGCGAGAGCGATTTACATATGATTACTCTGAATTTTGTTGCAGTTATTTGTATAGCATTGTGTAGCTGAATAATTCGTGAACATTGACTGTGAAACTAACGCGTGAACATAAATCTGTGGATTGAATCTAATGTATTAGTTTTGATTAATTATTTGCAATTTATAGCAGACGCTCGGGTGTAGATCAGACTTTTTTGGGTGTATTTTTGGGGGAAGTGTGGGTGTATTTACAATTTATGGCTTTTTTTTGTTATTTTAGTTGAGTTGTTGTCGTTCGGGTGTATTAGATTAGACATGATTGGGTGTATTTTTTGTTTTTGACATGGTGTATTCTGCAGCCTCTCTCTGTTAATGACCAGTTTGTTAAATTTTATTGAAAATGATGTGAGGAATTACATTACGAGAGAAGTGCGAGAAGCATGGGTGTGCTTAAAGACTTATTTGATAGGAATTGGAATAATTTTCTGCTGAATTTTGGTCTTGTGGACAACAAGTGGCTTTCAGGTAATGTTTGTTTAAAATCTGCAGCAGAGGTGTAAATTTAATTTTTTTGGGTGTATTTATAGTCTGTGTTTGGGTGTATTCTACAGATCTCTATGAAGACCGTCATATATGGATTCCAATCTACCTGGATCACCACTTCTGGGCAGGGATGAGAAGCACACAAAGGAGCGAGAGCATGCATTCTTTTAGGTGTAAAAGCAGTGTTCTTTTGGGTGTATTTCTAAATTTTCTTGTATTTCACATTTTACATATATATACATATATACTTCAGAATCTTGTTTTTATGTTATAAAATACTGTTTGTTTTTTTTACAACGGTTTAAGGGTTTTAGGTATTAGGGTTTAGGGTTTTAGGGTTTACGGTTTATGTTTTAGGGTTTACAGGTTAGGGGTTAAGGTTTAGGTTTTAAGTATTTAGGGTTCAGGGTTTTAGGGATAAAGCATCAGGGGGATAGATTTTTGGGTGTATATTCAACTTTCTTTGGGTGTAAAAAATGGCAGGTTATGGGTGTATATTTGGTTTGATGTTTTCCTTCATATTATAGTACCTGTAATTCATACATTTTGAATACAGCAGAGAGAGTTTAATTATTGAAAGAAATTTTACAATAAACTGGATTATAATTGGAAAATTTTTACAGCATGTGTTCAATTTGTTACAGGACTATATAACATTTATATTAATCAGTGTCAATATCCTTAGAATCTATCTGACAATTTGGTGATGCACCCTTAGCGGCGGGATGTGCATCAGGCCACCAAATCCCGAATCCCTAACAATTATTTTCTTCTCCTCGCTCATGTTTCTGAATTTCTCACTTAACAAATGTGTTGCACACTTAAGGTCTCTGATTTGCTGTAAACAAAGCAAAATTATAGTCAGATATATTTCTATTATATAAAACCGATTTCATCTAAGACATGTATTTGTTCTTACATTTTTTCAGCTTGGTTTCTGCCTGCCATTTTTTCTGAAATGAAAAATACACCCATAGATATGAGTCAGATACATCCATAGATATCAGTCAAATATCACTTAAACATGGATTAATATACAAGGTCAAGCAATATTACAAGGTCAAGCAATATACACCCATGGACAAGCAAATATTAGAACAGTTGCAACTGTTGACTATATTACAGTATATCAGTTCAGAAATATACACCCAACAAATTATGCTATATACACCCAACAAAATACTCAATATACACCCACCAAATCACGCAATATACTCCCAAAAATCAGTTACCAGAAGAACTAGAACAACAAGAACGGTAACACCTAGAACAACTAAGAAGAACAGAATAACCTAGAAGCAAGAATAACAATAAAACTTAGAACAAGTAGAACATTAAAAACTGTAAAATGAGACAATGAACAAGAAGAACAGTAAAACCTAGAAGAACGTAGAAGAATAGTAAAACCTAGTTCTTCGTTTTCGAAATGTGAAAAATATACAATATGAGTAAAATAGTAACGTAACGTACCTTGAGTATTATAACTTCGTTTTTTCTGGAGATTGTTGATCGAGAGTTCTATGTTGTGTTGATGGAGAGTTCTAATCTTCGCGACGAGTCCTATCTCTGCAGTTTGGAATGTTGCTCGAAAACGGACAGTTTGTGTTTTCTTCGAAGGGCTCGGAGAAGTGGAAGAGTGCGCCATTAAGGAGCGCTATTTTGCGAAGAGCAACCGTTGAGTGGGGCGCGTGTAGTTTACGTTCCATTCAAAGAGAGATGAGTGCGCGTGTGAATGAAGTGTGGGCTGGAAACTTGTAAAACTTGTAGGGCCTCTTTGCTTGTATGTGTAGCAGGCCCCATACTTTAAATGACAATACTTTAATATACTATATGACATGTCACTTTCTAATTGGTTGTTATGTTAACTATGATTAAGCTATTTTGTAATTAAAAAATTATTTAAAAGAATAAATGCATAATTTGATAAAATACTAAAAACTGAATCTTTGCTCTCTGCAACCTCGTTGTTTCTCTCTCTGATTACTCTTCTGTGTTGATTTTAATTTGTAGTGGATATGTGATTAGTTGAAGATAGTGTATTTGGTCGTGCTGCTATTTTGTAGTTCACATAATTTCGTGTCACATATAAATTCTTGATTATCAGGATACATTAATCTATGATTTAGGGTTGTGATAGATAATTATTGCATACATTAAAGTGATATTTGAATTAGATATGTATTTGATCCATCCGTCTATTAGAATTCAAATTGGACTATATCAATTAGATCAAAGCCGTTCTTTGGAATGGCTATGGATCATTGGATCGTACACAAGATCCGTTGCATTAGATATTCAAAGGATACTTGCATCTTTACTCTCCGTCCTGCTTCGAGTTACAGTGTATGTTCCTTCAACGCGCTTTGAGTGATGAAGGAACAGTGGAAGGGAGGAAATATACTTCAGTCAACAGAGAATATGTTTTTCAATAGAAGAGCGGAACAAATTTAAGTAATAATGATTTGGTAAAAGAATATAAATTTACTTTTTAATATTTACAAAAATTATATAATTATCCATCTTAAAAAAATATTTAATTATAAAATAGTATATTGTATATTAAAGTATTGTCATTTAAAGTATTTATTTTTGTACTAAGATATTCTGTATTTATTAGAGTCCATCAATGCTCTTCTTTCATACTAGCCTTTAATTTTCATCTAATCAAATCTAATGATCGATATAAATGTGTCGCATTCAATAAGCACATAATGGTTGTGCTCGTTTTAGACATACCCGTACATACACGGTATATCAATGTTCCAATAAAGTAAATGGCACACGTGAAAGTCTTCCTAAAAGATAATCATTAAATCATAATGTATATATTTTATATGGGTAGTTGATTTAATTATTAATTATATATATATAATATGATTATAACAATTAATAATATGGAGAGAAGATATACATGAAAGTTAATACGAAGGGAATGAAATTTTTTACTTTTTAGTTGATAATGTTATTTTTTATTATATCTTATTTTTATTATCATTATCGATTATAAAAATTACAATATCAATATCTTATTATCATTAGAGTTGACAATAAATAAAGTAAGATAAGGTTTATATTTTACACTAATTTTGTTTGTGAATTTTTTTTTGAAATTTAATTCTATTTTAATTGTAGGTTGAGAATTTTTGAATTTTGAT